>NC_091451.1:38363641-38663641 GCF_964237555.1 Oryctolagus cuniculus | reverse complement strand
AGCTTCTCCTACTCCCTGTTACAGTCTCACTATACTTCCGGAAGGCTGCTCTCTTCCTGTCTTTTTCTTCTGCGTGCCTGTGCCCAGCCTGCTGGAGAGCTGACACAGGTAGCAGAGGAAGGTGAGGACATGTGTGTGTGTGGTGGGGGGATGGGGTGTGCAAGGCAGGCTGCACAAACCTGCTGCCCCCTTATGGGCCAGGCAAGTGCCAAGGGCCATCACCAGATCAGGCTGTAGGGAAAGAGGGCACCGTTCTCAAGGTTTGCCCGGGTGGGACCAAGACCCTAGGCTGTGACCCAGGAATGGAAACAGGTGCAGACGGTGGGAAGCATTGTTTGGGGAACAGGTCCAGAGCGCTGAGTTCAGGGCTCATGTCCCACCCCTGGGCGAGACACAGATACAAAGGGCATGAGGCAGATGGCCATTCAAAGAATGGGGCCAAGAGGAGGAGCGGGCAAGCAGCTGTGGCTAACTTCAGGCTACTGAGGCAGCATGGACCTAGCTAAGGGCTGGGCCTGCAGCTGGGCCCACGTGGGGAAATGAGTCTCTCACCTGCAGAGAAAGCCCGGGCCGCCCCTGCTAGGGCTCCCTGCACAGAAAGGGACGGTCACAGTTCAGCCCTCGCCCGCCCGGGGCCACTGGGCAGCCCAGGAAAGACCGCTGCTTCATTGAGTCCATTCCATGCAAGCGACAGTGAAGTCGCACTGAAGGCCAAGCCCCGGGATACAGAGATGGTCTGCATCGGGTCCTCGGAGCTGCCAAGGTTTACAAACGACACAACCACGCCACAGCCCGCGGCAGCACGGAAGCACAGCTGAGCAGGCCTGTGACCGGGGAGGTGGGGAAGCCCTTTCAGAAGCGTTCGTTAGTAAAATACAAAGCAGCAGCACCGCGGGTCTCCTAAGAATGTCTTTCTAGAACTCGCGTGAGACATTCAACATCCGAGCACTGGTGTTCCCCTGAGAAGCACCAAGACACCAGACACCCTGGAAGAGAAGGGAAGTCTCTTCATCACCAACAGTCAACACTGCTGCCCTCCAAGTCCTCCCGAGAGACGGACTCCAAGCCAGCTCTGCGTCTCTTGCCAGAGCACCTGCGCAAAGAAGGCCTTTGCCCCTTGCTAACTGCTGTCGTAGGGACGGTGCAAAGGTTTGGCAGGAGTGGTTGTCCCAGGCTACACTCCAGCTCTAGAAACTGGTTTTAAAAAACCCCAGGCTCACAGAGATAATAAAAAATGCATTTAATAGCATGTCAATATACAGCTTAAATGTGTATTAAGTCTTCTTTTAGTCAGTGCAGTACAGGGATAAAGAAGAGAAACTTCATTTGGAACGCACAGTCAGATGCTGGGGTGGGTGCCGCCAAACCTCGGCACTCTTACGCTCCTATGATTCCGCTTTCACGAAACCTAACTCCAGGCGCGGGGCCCTGTGCCAGTGTGGGGACTCGTCTGGTTCAGTAAGCAACCTACGGCTGTAGATCGACTGGTATACAAGTCTTAACGAAAGAGGAAGGTTTATTAGTCACAAAACGGAAGTGGTTCTCATAAAGCTTACAAGAAAGTACAGCCTAGAACTAATGAGTTGAAAAACTAGTTTTAAAAATAATAAAACGTACTGGACAGTTCTGGAAAATGATATTATAAAACAAAGAAAACCATTGGCACAGTTTGACCACCTAATTTCTAAGTGCACTTTGTAATGTTCCTTGCCAGCTGCCGCTTTTCCCAGGATAATGACAAAAAGCTTCAGTCAGGTGTCACTGGCTTATGGTGACGGTATATATATATATATTTTATTGCATTGCCAAGAGTGGATTTTAAGAAAAAACACTACAAAGGTTTCAAAAACCCTATTTATTCTCTATCATCAAAAATAGCAACAGGGGGCTTAGACAACTGCTCTGTGAGTACCCACCAGTCTATTTTTTTTTCTTAAAAAAAATAGAAGTTAGTTAAAGAAAAATGATTTGGTTTTTTTTTAAAAAATAATGTAAGGAAACACTTAATCAGATAGCCCAAGGAGTCATCAGAAATGTGTGTAGCAAGAAAGCTTCCTTGTTGGCCCTCTCCGGCCTCTGCGCGTCCTTTTACTAAACTAGAAAGAGAAGGTACAGTACCAATGTGTTCCCCAACCTGCTTGGATCGAATTGTTTGTTGTGAACCCATTATTGCTAAACCAGAGTGTTGACTGAGAGCCGAGGAGTCCGCTCAGAGAGGGTAGAACTGAGAGGCTGCTTCCGAGGACTGGATCTCCACCTGGGCCATTTTGAACTGTGTGCACTGTAGCCACTTGCGGAGGGCCGCCAGGCCGGCACTGCTCTGGCCCGAGCCGGGCAGCGTCCTTAGGCTGTGGTGGTTCACGTTGCTCTGAATGGCCTGGAGGCGCAGCTGGAGGCCCGCGGGCAAGTGCTGTTGAGAAACGGCAGACGTCTTAGTGGCTCTCTTCCGGGCACCTGGGCGCGTCACCAAGGGCTGCTTCTGCGGGCAGGAAGAGCTTGGGGCCCGGAGAAGGCAAACAGAACTTGGCAGCACTTGGGGCGGGGACATGGGCTCCTCCCACGTTTCTAAAGTCGCCCTGGCCCAGATCCATCCATCCAGGGAGCAGCCCCTGTGGCCGGGTGTGGGCAGCGGGAGCGGGAAGCTGACCCTCCAGCGTCCGCGTTGACGCACATCCTGTGGCCCCAGGAGCCATTCAGCACGCGGTCGGTGTCGGGGTGAGAGGCCCGGGCCCTGGGACCAGGCTGCCTGGGCTCCAACTCTGGCTTCTCTCCAGGTAACTCGGGGTACGGGGCTGTCCAGGCTGTGTTTGGGCCTTCCCGTGGGAGAGCAGGGACAGTGAGCACACAGGGGGCTCACAAGGTGACCTGGCCTCTCAGAAGTGCCCACTGCGGTTATTTATCCTCCTGTAATGAGCCTTCTGTGCTCATGTTGGTCCCTCTGAAGACGGCAGCTGGACACTGCGGCCCCCTCGTAGCTCTCTGTGCTAACTGCCGCAGACTGCCAGACAGCAGGGAGACGGGGGCGGGCCAGGGGTGCCAGGCTTGGCGGTGGGCACAAGCCACCCGCTTCCCATAGTGAACACTCGGCTCAGATGAGGTTTTCAGCTCCGCCAATGCCCCGCCCCGCCAGCGCCCGGATCAGGACTCAAAGGCTGTGTCGCTGTTGCCGATGCCATTCCCTCTTTTGGTGTCTGGGGATCCTGAGTCCAGACCCCTTTCCTGGCACTGGCATCCCGCCCCGCAGCCCGCCCGCTGCCCCCACACTCCTAACACAGAAGAAAAAGGGGCGGGACTGGGACCAAGAAGGCGTCTGGCTCTGCTGTCTTAACGCCAAGGCCCAATAACTACGTTTGCCAGCCATGGAGCACGCTTGGCGCCACTGTGACAAGACGCCCCTCAAGGCAAGGTCTGGGGTTGGGAAATGCGTGTGACCAGGGTCTTCCCTTCCCAGCTCGGACCCTAACCCAGTCCCTCTTCCATCCGCTCCTCAACTTCCTCAGATGTAAAACCAAGGGGGAGCTGTGCCTTCCAGCTCAAACCTGCTTTCCTCACAGGCTTCCTCCCAGCACCGAAAATCAGCCCTCCTGGGCAGGAACCATCCCTGGGACCAGGGCCCCCAAAATCAGCCTTCCTGGGCAGGAACCATGCCTGGGACCAGGTCCATGAGTCTCCTCGTGGACTGCGGGACACAGCCGCCCGCCTGCACCCGTGTGCGGGCTGAACGGTGGATGGTGGCTCCTGGCACCCCCTCTGCCTGCAGCCCCTTACCTGGCCCCCTGGCCTCCTGCATTATCAGCTTGAACTCATCTTTCTGCAGTGAGTGTAGCATCAACACCTACAAATGTGTCCCGTCAGCGGGGGGTGACTTACCTTGATATTTGACTGAATCATTGGCAACCACATAGGTATGAGCTGTGCGGAAAAAGACAGAAGCCTGTTACTCTCGCTCCCACGCTCCCACACAAGCTCTGCCCCTGCCAGGAGCACACGCACTGCGCCCCTTCCACACCGTGCAAGGATGCGGCCCCGTGGCACTGCCCATTACCGGCAAAGTGTCTTTCCGAGGCCAAACCCCACTGGGCTGGTGGCATTTGAGGTTAATAAGCTCCCCAGGAGTTCCTGAAACACACACTTGAAACGACTGATTGTCTCTTGAAAGCCACCGAGCTCGGGAAATTAAATGTGTATTTATTTCGTGAAATTCTCCCTTTCTGGAAATAGAATTTCTTGCAGAGCTCTGTCTGCCTGGAGTCAACAGGAAAATATCACCGGGAGCACCGGCAACGCTCAGCGACAGAGAGACAGCCCCGGGGCTGCCTGGCGGGGACCTGCGAGGTGGGAATCAGCATGTGTAGAGGGCTGGTGGCCGTGCGTGCGCGGGTGAGCAGCAGCAGGCCCCGAGGGGCGCGCCTGGCCCCCTGCCGCCTCTGTGCCTGGCCCCTGGGGGTCAGAGGTGGCCCTGGCCCAAGCACCACTAGATGCAGCCCTCTCTCTGCTCCGGTGTCTGTAATGTTTCAGTCCTTCTGAATCTAAGTAAACACTCACAGCTCTGTAACTCTGGAAGTCAGAGACAAACAGGCTGTTTCCCTGCTACCCTGGCTTGGGGAGGTTTACACGGCAGGGGTGGGGGGGAGACTGCGACCCCAGCACGTTTGGAAACGCTCGCTGCCCCCTTTCCCTGCCTCAGACCTCGATGCTGACACGCAGCCTTGCCATCTCACTCCCTGTTCCCTCCGACCCTCCACGCCCATAGAGAAGTCGGCCTGGGGGACTGACTTGGGTTCTAACCTGCACTGCCTCCCAATGTGACCTTGAGAAACGAGATTGTTAAAGATGCAATCAGCTAAGATGGAGTAGGTGGGCCCGATCCAATGCAGTTGGTGTCTTTATAAAGAGGGGACTTAGGACACAGACACACACACACACAGGGAGGACGCAGAGACCTCCAAGCCTCGGGGTGCCAAGGAGGCCGGCAGACCCCAGGTTCCAGGAGACAGGGGTGGACAGATGCTCCCTGGTGGCCTTTATTGACTACTGGTCTCAGAGAGAAAACAGGTCTGCGGCTTGAGCCTCCAGCCTGGGCTCCTGGGCCACGGCAGCCTTGGGAAGTTCATACGCGCAGTTTGGCAGCAAAGGGCAAGGGGAAGCAGAGCAGGAGAGACTGCTGGGACAGGGCCAGCGAGCAGTCGGCCATGGCCTCGGGCTGACGGGCTCATCACAGGCATCAAATCAGTTTCTTAACAGCAAACTGGGGGACGATGAATTGCATTTCTCTCTCGGGTTTTGTCCCCAAGGCTAACTCAGTGCTGTTCTGCTCTCGCGGCTCTGTTGATGTGCACAGTTGCCTCGTTTGCCTTCCACTGATTCTGCCCCTCAGCATTGCAGAACACAGCGTCCACGACGCTGCCAGCCCCTGCTCTGCCTCTTACACAAGCGCTGTGCCGCTGTGTGAACCAGAAGACGGCACTGGACCACAGCTCAAAATGTCCGAAAATGATGCCTTCTGGGTGCCTCCCCCAGACCCGCAGAGCTTGGTGCCAGATAAGGCTGTGTGCGTCTGGCCTTTAGCAGGACCGGCTCTTCTAGACATTCAGGATGGGGGCAGCGTGGGGGGAATCGCCCAGCGGTCTCTTTCTTACTATCTGCACCGCACAAGCAAGCCCAGGGGTCCCAGCGTCTGCAGACTTTTGTTGGCCTTTGAGTCTTTGATCCCGAAGTAATCCCACACTGTGAGGTTGATGGTAAGGAGCGTTTTGTTATTTCCCCATTGAAATAGCACGTGACCGCAGATTCTAAAATATTCCTGCAAGGGTCCCTCCCTTTTGTGACCTACGCAATCACAAGAAGGGAGGCTGATCATTACTGATACAAAACCCCGCAGTCATCCCAGATCAGGATAGCTGGGTAACATGCACTTCAGTTCCCTTTTGCAAGTGACTCCTGCAAGGCTGTCGGTGAGAACTGGACGTAATTTTGGGGACTCTGTGATGTTTTAATAAAGTTGATTGGGTTATTTTTCCTCTCCAGAAATAATATCCAGAAAAGTGAAGGAAATAGTTTTAAACAGTTTTTCTTTTTTCATCAGATAAAATGGCAAACCCCTCTCTCCTCCTGGTTCGCACCACAGAACACAGAACACTCCCGCTTGGTTGGACTGCATTCATTTCTCCCCCGCTTGGTCCAGCCCTCAACATTAAAACTGGTGGTGAAACTTCCTCCATCAGGCAAGGTGGAGCCACACGGACTAGATTTCCTCCCCGGCCTGGAACGATGGAAACCTCAAACTCCCCAAGGCAACGCTTCCACAAACCCAGCATCTGGCGATGGGGGCCAGGGGCACCGCGGGAGAGGGAGCCAACAACAAAAGCCCTACGATTCCCCCGATCCCCCTGGCTCACGCCCCAGAGGGTTTTCAGGCACAGCGGGGAGGAGCCTGGTGGAGGCTGGCAGTCGGGAGCACCAAGAAGCCAGGGGCAGAGTTTGCAAGGCAGATTCTGGGGAGGAGAGGGCTGCACTGAGAGAGAGAACTCTGCAGATCTGCAGAGGGCGCCCTTGAGTCTTCAGATGAACACTGACCAGTGCACACAGGGAGGAGAACTGCCCCACGTCGAAGGAAAACAACCCAAAGACATGAGAGGGAGAGACCTCTGGTGATCCTGGCGCCAGCAGTGGTTTGTGCCCTGCCAGTGGGAGTGGCAAGATGCCGGTCGCAGGACATCAGGCAGATCTAATAAGGACAGCGGCGTTGTGGGAGCAGAAGTGAGGGAAACAGCCCTTGGAAAAATGCTGTTCCCATCACCCCAACAAGGCTGAAATGCAGGCCTCAAAAGGGTAAAAATATTTATGAATAATTTAACTGTGTTACAGTTTACAGCTCAAAAATATTTATATGAATACAAAAATAGCCAGCAGTCAAGAACATCAAACTGACAGTGTCAAAAACCCAATAACGAATGACGAGGAATGCAAAAAACAGGACCACGTGACCCAAGAATGAGAAGGAAAATCAAGGGTCGAGAACAGCAGAGGTCAAGGCATCGGCAGGTGAGGGCCCTCCAGCAGCTGCTGCAAGTCTTCTCAGTGTGGTCAGGACAGGAGAAGACCCAGCGTGCTCAGGACAGCACCGAAGGGAACCGGGCCTGAGACTTCTCCAAGTCCAAAGAAAACTGGGATCCACAGGTTCAAGAAGCCCAACAAAGCCCAGCCCAGGGCACAGAGAGGAAGGTCACACCTGGCGCAGCGTCATCAGACTGCTAACCAGCTGTGGCGAGAACAGAGTCTTCCGAGCAGCCAGAGAAAACAGGCGTTTCACGAACAGCAGAACGGGGAGGAGAAGGGCACGGGGTTCTGGGTGAGAATAAAGGCAGCGAGAAGACGGGAAGAAGCAGCGTCTCAGACCCCGAAGGGAGAGCCCTGTCGACCCGAATTCCACACTCAGCGAAATCATCCTTCGGAAAGGAAAGCACAATACACGCTTTCTGAGACATCCGAGGACGGAAGCTGAGGGGTTAACCACCAGAAGATTCGCACAAGAAATGTAAAAGTCCTCGGGCAGAAGGAAAGATAATGAAAGCTTGAAGTTTAGATCAATGAAAAGAAATGAAGAGCTTTGAAAATGGAAAATGTGATGTTGCAGTAATAGCAGATGAGAAGTATAAAACTTATCTAACACCTCTTTTCAAGATAATTGACTATTTAAAGCAAAAATAATTACAATGTCCAGTTTGGCTTATAAAATATATAGAGGTAAAATGTATGACCATCATAGCACAAAGTAGGAAGTGGGGAATGGAGGCATGCTGTAGTTAACGCTTACTCAGAACGTGCAGTGGTATTACTTAAAGGCAGACTGGGTTAAGTTTAAAATGTATACCATAAACTGCAGATCAGCCTCTAAAGCAATAACAAAAGACAAATAGAGCTTTCATTAGGAGGAAAAAACATACTTCTAAAAGCATAAACATACACTTCAACAGGTCAAAAAAGAAATCCAAATGGAAATCAGAAAGTATTTCAAACTGAATACTAGGGAGAATATATCAAAATTGGGGGGAAAGCAAACAAAGCAGTACTTAAAAGAGAATTTAGCACTAAATTCTGGTATTAAAAAGCAAGAAAATTCTCAAGTTAATAACGACTTCAGTTTCCATGTTAAGGAACTAGACAAAGAGGCAGAAATTATGTCTGAAATTTCAGCATGAAGCTTATCCTAATCCATGACAGGTACAGTGGGCACTGAGCCTGGTGGTTGTCAAAACGCCCGTGTCCCACACTGCAGAGCCTTGGTGTGGCTCCTGGCTCTGGCTCCTGAGTCCTGCTTCCCACAATGCAGGCACTGGGAGGTAGTGGCGATGGCCCAAGTAATTGGGTTCCTGCTACCCACAAGTGAGGCCTGGATTGCGTCCCTGGATTCTGGCTCCAGAACTGGCCTAGCCCCAGCTGTGGCAGGCATTAAGTGAATAAGTAGATGGTAATGTGCTTGCTCTCTCTCTCAGTAAATTTTTAAATCTCATCTCAAGTAAATTTTTAAAACGTTTTAAGAAAAAAAAGTAGTAGAAAGTTAGTGAGGAGGTAGGAGTAAGCAGTTAAAAAAATCCAAAAGGTACAAAAAGAGAGAATAAGATACAAAAAACAGAGGGAAATGTAGAAAGCAAAGAACAAGATAATAAAAGTATCACAAAGCACATTAAATATAAATGGTCTAAAATCCTAAGCAAAAGGAAGAAACTGTCAGATTGAATTTTTAAAAAGGCAACATTAAACTACTGCCTATAAGAAATATCCTTTCAAAACAAGGTTAAAACTAAAGGAAAGAAAAAAGATAGAACATTCTAACATCAGCCAAATAAAAGCTGGATTGTTTTTATGAACATCAAACAAAGTAGCTTTTGTATTACTAAGGAAAAGAGGAAAAATTACATAGTGTCAATTTTCAGTAAGAAAATATAACCATCCTAAACATTTATGCACCTAATGACAGAACTTCATCACACATGAAGTGACAACTGGTAGACCTGAAAGGATTAAACAATCCACAATTACAGAGCTACTTCAGCACCCTTTTCTCAGTAATTGACAGAATAAGTAAAAAGACACAGGACTTGAATAACACTATCAGCAAACCTGAACTGACAGAGGAAACTCAACATCATAGTAATGGAAGACACATTCTTCTCTAGGCTACACAAAGCATAATATTTAATATCATTTATATTTAATAATAATGCCTAATAATAACACCTAATAATATTTAATCTTATTAATGATATAACAGTAATTACTTTTAATTTTATTTAAATATTTTAATTTAATATTTGTTAAATAATTTATTTAAATAAATGATACTTATTACTTGGTCAAACATTGAATTATTTAAATATTTGATATTTAATTTAATGATATTTAATAATAATACTTAATAATAATACAGCAAAATATTCTGGGCCCTAAAACAAAACTCAATAGCTTAAAATGATTAAAATTATGTAAAATATATTCTCTGGCCACAATGAAATTAAATTCGAAATCCATAACAGAGAAATCTATGGATATTCCCCAAATACTTGGAAACCAAATAATACATTTCAAAATAATCAGAGTACCCAAAAGAAAGCAAAATAGAAGTTAGAAAGTGTTTTGAACCAAACAGAAATGAGAACACAGCACACTGAATTGTGGGAGACAGCTAAGGCAGTGCTCACAGGGAGTTTATGGACTAATCGCCTAGGCTAGAAGAAAGGAGTCTTGAGTCAATGAGTTCTATTTCCATTTCAAAAAACTAGAAAAAGAAGGGCAAATCCAATCTAAAATTACCCAAAAGAAGAAAATAATAATAAAATAAAGAGTAGAAAAATAATAGAGAAAAATCAATGAAAAACATTCAGAAGGGAGCTTCTTCCTTAAATCAAAAGCTCAGTAAAATTGATCTCTGTATCTAGACAGATGAGAAAAAAAATCATAAATCACCAACATCACCAATGGGGGAAAGAGAGACATAAATAATGATCCTACAAATACCAAAATTATAATGGAGGCAAAACATAATGTACTGGATGCCAATGAACTGATTACTCTGATGAAATGGAAAAATCTCTTGAAAGACATTCACTACTAAAGTTCACTCAAGAATAAATAGACGGGACTGGCACTGTGTGCAGTGGGTTAACACCTTGGCTTGAAGCACCGGCATCCCATATGGGCACCAGTTTGAGACCCGGCTGCTCCTCTTCTGATCCAGCTCTCTGCTATGGCCTGGGAAAGCAGTAGAAGATGGCCCAAGTCCCTGTGCCTCTGCACCCACGTGGAAGACCTGGAAGAAGCTACTGGCTCCTGGCTTCAGATCAGCACAGCTCCGGCTGTTGCAGCCAGCTTGGGAGGGAACCAGCGGATGGAATACCTCTCTCTCTCTCTTTCTCTCTCTGCCTCTCCTCTCTCTGTATAACTCTGACTTTCAAATAAATAAATAAATCTTAAAAAAAATAATAAAAAGATAACTTGATTAACTAACCCTACCTCTATTTTAAAAATTGAATCCATAGTCTAAAATGCTTCAGTAAAGAAAATTCTAAGCCCAGGTACCTCCACTGGTAAATTCTACCAAATACTGAAGATAGAAATAATACCAATTCTACATAAACTTTTTCAAAAAACAGAAAAGGAATTCTTCCCAACTCATTCTATGAGGCCATCATTACCCTGATTCCAAGCCAAATATAGTCATGGCAAGAAAAGAAAATTACATTTCAAAATCCCTCAAGAACATCAATGCAAAAATTGTTTTTAAAAGTCAGCAAATTGAATTCAGCAAGACATAAAAAGGGCAAGCATGGTTTGTCTCAGGAACACAGGCTGACTTAACATTCAAAAATCATCAGTGAAACTTACTACCCTAACAGTCAAAAAAAGAAAGGTTATAGGACCATCTCAATGGGTGTGGAAAATGCACTTGAAAAATGCAACATCCATTGCTCACAAGCATTCCTAACTGAATAGGAACCAAAGAGAACTTTATTCAAGCTGTTTAAAGATTATCCATGAAAAACTAACAGCTAACAGTTATGATGAAAGATGAATGTTTTCTTCTTGGACACAGGAACAAGCCAAGGTTTCCTGCCCTTATCACTTCTAATCAATCTGTACAGAAAGATCCAGCCAGGACAGTGAAATCAAGATAGGACTGGTGCTGTGGCACAGGTGGTTAAGCCTCTGCATCCCAACTGATCTGCTTCTGATCCAGCTTCTGGGAAGGAGGCAAAAGATGGCCCAAGGATTCGGATTCCTGCCAACCCTGTGGGAGACCTGGATGGAGTTCCTGGCTCCAGGCTTTGATCTGGCCCAGACCCAACTGTGGTGGGTATTTGGGGAGTGAACCAGCAGATGGAAGAGTTCCCTTCTTCTCCATCTCTCCACAACCCCCATCACTCTTTTTTTCAAATAATTAAATAAATAAATCTTTTATAAAAGAAACAAGAGGGGGCTGGCATTGTGGCACAGTGGGTTAAGCTGCTGCCTACTACCCCAGCATCCCATATATTTGCTGGTTTAAGTTTGTCTACTCCACTTCCAATCCAGTGCCCCCACGAATGTGCCTGGGAAAGCAGAAGAAGACAGTCCAAGTTCTTGGGCCCCTGCACCCATGTGAGAGACCTGGATGGAGTTCTAGGCTCCTGGAGTCATCCTGGTCCAGCCCTGGTTCATTGTAGCCATTTGGGGAGTGAACCAGTGGATGAAAGAACTCTGTATCTCTCTATCTCTCCCCACACTCTCTCTGTAACTCTGCTTTTAAAATAAATATGTGTTTTTAAAAAAGGCACAAAGATTGGAAAAGAAGAAATAAAAATGGTCTTATTTTCACATGACATAATTATCTATGTGGAAAATCTTATGAAATTTACAAAAAAGCTACTAGAACTAAGAAATAGGTTTAACATGTAGCAGGGTAGAAAATCCAAATGAAACACTAGCAGTGAAAATTAGATATTTAAATTTAAATGCTAATTACCTTAGCATAAAAGTATAACTGCTATTAAATTTGACAGAAATATCCTAGGTATATCTATGAAAAATTACAAAATATTGCTGAGCAAAGTTACAGAAAACTTAAATAAATGGAGAAATATACCATGTTCATGGATTGGAGGGTTAGTTAAGATCTCAATTCTCCTCAAAGTGATCTAAAGAGTCAATGCAACCTGAACAAGATTCTCAGCAGTTGTCTGTAGAAACTGACAAACTGATTTTAAAATATATCTAGTAATGCAAATGATGTAGGACAGCCAAAACAATTTTGAAAAGCTTGAACAAATTTAGAAGACTAACACCACTTAATTTCAAGGCAAAGAAATAATAATTTAGACAGTGTGGTATAAAACAGACAAGAAGATCAATGAAACAGAATCAAGATTCCAGAAGGAGAACCATACATACATGGTCAACTGATTTTTGACAAAAATGCAAAAGCAATTTGATGGGAAAAAGGACAGTATTTCTAACAATGCTGCTAGAATATTTGGGTATCCACAATAATTAAAAGTGCCTCAATCCATCCCGCACACCATATACAAAAATTAACTCAAAGTGGATCATAGAAATTAGCATACAGAAGACAAGAACAAAAAGAAAAGTCATTGTGACCTTGGATTAGGCAAAATTTTTAAGAATACAACATCAAAAGCATGATTCATAAAAAGGAAAACTCAATGAATGGTTCTTCCTCAAAATTAAGAACTTTTGCTCTTCCCAAGACACTGTTTAGGCAATGACAAGACAAGCTGCAGAGAAAATCCTTGCAAATCATGTATCTGATAGGGGACTTGTATCTCAAAATTCAATAATAAGGAGGAAACCCAACCTGGCAAAAAATGGACAAATAATTTTAACAGACACTTCACCAAGCAGATATATGGACAGCAGGCTGGCACATGAAAGGATGTTTAACATCATTTATCAGTAGAGAAACGCAATTCAAAACCAAAACAAGATACCAATACACAACTCTTAGAATAACTGATATTAAAGACTGGCTTCCCCAACTGTGGACAAAGATGTGAAGGAACGGGAATGCTGAAACCATGCACTGCTAGTGACACCACAACAAGGCATAATAACTTTGGAAAACAGTTTGCCAATTTCCTACAAAGTTAAACATACACCTATCTTATGGTCCATTCGATTCCAGCTTTTATCCAACATAGGCAGGAGCATGTATGCACATAAAGACTTACACATCAGTATTCGCAGCAGCTTTATCTGTACTAGCCAAAAACTACCCATCAGCTTGTGAATGGATAAACATGATGTGGTGTATCCATGCAATGGGCTACTCCTCGGAAACGAAAAGCAGTGGTCTATTAATAATGCACCATCATGGATTAGCCTCAATACAGTTACTGTGAGCAAAAGAAGGAAGGAAGAAAACATGTACCATATAAATCCATTTATAGGAAATTCTAGGTAGTGTGAACTAACTATGCTGACAGAAAACAGGCAGTAGTCGCCTAGACAAAGAACAGAGGAATTTTACATGGGTAGAAGCAAAGTTCTGAAGACGGTGGACCTGCTCATTGTCTTGATTGTGCTGATGGTTTCTTGGGGGTTATATAAATGAAGACTCACAAAACTCTATCACATGTGTACAGTTCACTGTGGAAATTACACTTCCATAAAGCTATAAAGAATAAAATCGGCTATGACCGCTCAATTGTCAGTGACACAGTTTCTCTCACAGTGTTGATTTTTGCTCGATCAACTGGAAAAGTGTTGAACAGTGACCTCGCACTGCTCTGATAACAGTCAAGTGTTCCACTGCTTTTCTTCAGCATAGTGTGAAATAACACGGCAAGCGTCCTCAACAAGAGGGAGAGTTAAGCCAGGAACGAAATCGTAAGCTACAAATTTCCTGGTGGGTGGAGGTGGAGGTGGTGGCCAAGAAGACTGAATGTGAAAGGTAGAGAAGGAAGAGGGTCAAGAAAGAGAAGGGGCGTGGACCAGCGAGACAGAATGACAGGAAGGAAAAGAGAAGTGGGGACAAGAGGGCGTGAGAAGCCATCTTCTCTCTCTCTCTCTCTCTCTCTCTCTCTCTCTCTCTCAATCACACTAGTCTGTTTCTGACATCCCCAGGCAGATAACAAGTGCTTGAATTACTTTCATACACTGTATAATGATTTAGAATAATAGTATTTGGAACTAAATTAATTAATCTTAGGGAAAAGCACCAGATACCAAGTCAAACAATTACAGACTATTTTCCTTGGTCTTCTGGATATCTTTTGAAAGGAAAAGTGTCATTCACCAATTTATATTACTACAGAGTCATTTGCAGATCCATATTCCCGTGAATATCTGAATTACTGTGTTTCATGTAATCGTGGTCTCACATACTTAACCCAGGTGGGGCCGGTCACAGTGGCAGAACATGGGAAAAAAATCACCCAGTGACCACGTATAAAGGGTTGGTATGGGAGCACGACTTCTCCAGCCCAATTCTGAATATCAAAAACAAATCAGCTTTATTTGCCTCTTTAGAAAGTACACTCCAAATAAATCCGCGATTTGCTGTTAGCAGTAAGAAATGGTCTGTAAAAATCGTAATTTTCCTACCTTGACAAAAATGGTTGAATTGCACTCTTGCAATGCCTCCATTAAACTAATCACATGGAGACACACCATTTCTACCATCTGAAACAACAAACAGGAAAGTCAAGCCCACTCCCAGTGACACGCAAACCTTGCAAACCAGTCAGCAGCCACAGAGGTCCGACAGCCAGTACCCAGGAGGCCTTCCCGCGTAAGGACCACAAGTGGTATCCACTCGCCTCTACACCTCCGCAGGGCTGCGGGGTGAACCCACTAATCTGCCCTCACCGTGAGCCACACGGAGGACAAACAGCTTCTCTCCCTTCCCGTCCAGCTGGAGCCGGCTCACGGCTCCTGCACCAGGAAGGGCTGCCTGAAGCACTGCGGAGCCGACTCCGGGACTTCGTGCTCCGCAGAACGAGGCAGCCACGCTTAGCACAGCGGCAAGCACACGACAGGTGAAGTCGCTGGGGCTACGAATCCCGGAGGCTGTTTTAAAGGCCAGGGTTTTGTTCTGCTTTTTATAAGACTGGCTTATGTGGTCTGACAAAAATCTCAGAACAAAATTAATTTGAATTCATTTGTGACATCATTTGCATGTAACTGACTCATAACAAACTCAGTTGTAACACTTGAGTATCAAGAATGATTAGGTATCAAAAGGTAATGGCAATAGAAGGAAATTCTTCAAAAAGATTTATTTTATTTATTTGAAAGGTAGAGTGACAGAGGGAGATGGAGAGACAGAGAGAGAGAGAGAGAGAGAGAATCTTCCATCTGCTGGTTCACTTCCTGAATGGCCAAAATGGCCAGGGTTGCACCAGGCTTAAGCCAGGGGCTAGGAACTCCACCCAGGCCTCCCACGTAGGTGACGGGGGCCCAAGTCCCTGGGCCGTGGTTCACTGCCTATCTAGCACATCAGCAGGAAGCGCAGTAGCTGGGGCTGAAACCATCACTCTGATCGGGGATGCCAGTGTCGCAGGCAGTGGCTTAACCCACTGCACCACAGAAACGGCCCTAGAAGTACATCTTTAAACTGCAGTTTAAGTTCAAGGTCCTGGTTTCACAGTCTGTAAAATAGCAGAGTATGCTGTTGGATTTCCACGTTCTCCCCCAGTCCTAGATCTAGGGGAGTAAACCTCTCCATAGCAATCAGAACCCTTCATGAGCCCCAGCATGTCTTCCTAAGGTTCCTTGAAATTTAACCACAGCATTCTCTGGAGGCAAGCATCCCACAGAGTGGTTAAATCGCTGCTTGGGACGCCCACCTCCCATATCAGGGAGCCTGGTTTTTAAGTCCCAGCTACTTCTGACCCAAGCTTCCTGATAACGCACAGGGTGGCAGCAGGCGATGACGCCACTGTGCCCCTGCCACTCATGTGGGATACCCCACGGAGTTCCAGGCTCATGGCACTGACTAGGCCAATTCTGGCCGTTTTGGGCATCCGGGGCGTGAACCAGTGGATGACTCTCTGGCTGTCTGCCTCTGTCTGTCTCTCTGTCTCTTTGTATTTCAAATAAAATGAAAATAAATAAAGATTTAAAAATAAATAAAAACATCTCTCTGCATATACAATTACCTTATAATACCTGCTTCTCTAAAGAAAAGAAAAATGCTTCGCTGAAGGAAACAGGTGCGAGCACTTCAAAATATTGGTAGTGAGTCAACATTTTTTTGACTCATAGTTTTGACGCATAGTTTTCTCATACTATGCATTTTCCATGAACTATTTGAAACCCCTTGTATAACCTCCATTCCAACTGGAGCTGAAGGAAGAGAGTTCTTAAACTAACATTCAGTGAGTCAAAAGACATCCCGAGTGGCTGCCCTGGTGGACAGTGCAGTAAAGGGATTCTGAGCGCACTAAAACGTCACTGTGATATTCTTCAGGTCCCTCGCTCCCATTAGACAAGAACTGCACTGGGGCCAGCGCTGTGGCACAGTAGGTTCAGCCACTGCCTTTGATGCCGACATCCCATACTGGAGTGCCAGTCCAAGTCCCACTGGTCTACTTCCAACCCAGCTCCCTGCTAATGCACATGGAAAAGCAGCAGAAGATGGCCCAAGTGCTTGGGCCCCTGCCACCCATGTGGGAGACCAGGATGGAGGGAGTTCCTGGTTCCTAGCGTTGGCCTGGTGCAGCCATTTGGGGAGTGAACCAGCTGTTGGAAGATCTACCCACTACCACTCCTGTTTGTCACTCTGTCTTTCGAATAAATAAAATTACTCTTAAAAAGAAAAAAGAACGGCACTGCCAAGACCTTGGCTACTGCTTGCCCTGCTGGGAATTCTCCTCCCACACAGCGAGGGAACCAGGGGCCTCCTGTGCAGATGCCCCTGGCGTGTCCTTCATTCTGGACGCCACAGGACCAACCCACGCTTGTGCCATGAAGTGGGCTCTGGTGAGCCACACTCCAGACATTCCCAGTGGAGCTGTGAGCAGCCCCTCCTTAGGGGAGCAGTGGCCCTGGCCCTGGGTTGGAGGCTTGGGAGCCCACACGCTCACAGGAGCAACTGCAAGGGTGAGCGGGCTTTGGGCACGGAGAATGAACAACTGAGGTCAGTCAACTTGGAAATGACCCCCAAAAGATGACCTCATCAGCCCAAGGATTTTCCAAATTACTTGGGAATCTGAAAATAATATGAATTTCACTCCTAACTCTCTTTCTGGAACACTCCCGAAGGCAGCACTTTTACACAGGACTCTTTTGGCATCGGGCAGAAGAAACAACAACAATTTTTACTGAATTGATTTCCTGTTTTCTTTGACTTTATATCTCTACGGTGTACAGCATAATGTTTTAATTTAAGTATGCATTGTGGAATGGCTAAATCAAGTTATTTAACATCTGCATGACCTTGTGTAGGAACCTTTTTTTTTTATGAGAACAAGTAAAAATCTACTGTCTTGGCAATTCTCAAGTTTCCACTGTACTGTTGGTAGCGAGAGTGACCAAATGCTCAACTTGAACTACTGCTTGCTTTGCTTCCCATGGAAATTCCTAGGAAGCGGGCATCCAGCTCCCAAGAGAACAAATCCCTGACTCATGGTGTCAGCCTACACCCCGTCTGTAAACCACTGCACCAGCGAGGACTGGCAGCGCTTGGCAGATCCGCCTCTCCGAGAACTCACCACTTTGTTATGGGCCATGAGCTGCAGGATGCTGGGCGTGACCCTGCTCCAAAACTCCAGCGCTGTCAGTATCGCCGTGAAGCTGAACTCATTCTGGTTCTGCACGTTGGTGGCGACGGCACTTTGCTCACAATACACTGTCCACAGCTGAGCAAAGATGAAGGCGTGGAAGAGGGAGCACATATGCAGCACGGAGGTCTGGAAAGGAGGAGGGCAGGTGAGGAGGGCAGGGGAGGAGGGGGCAGGGGAGGAGGGCAGGTGAGGAGGGCAGGGGAGGAGGAGGACAGGGGAGGAGGGCAGGTGAGGAGGGCAGGGGAGGAGGGGGGCAGGTGAGGAGGGCAGGGGAGGAGGGGGCAGGGGAGGAGGGCAGGTGAGGAGAGGGCAGGTGAGGAGGGCAGGTGAGGAGGGCAGGGGAGGAGGGCAGGTGAGGAGGGCAGGGGAGGAGGGGGCAGGGGAGGAGGGCAGGTGAGGAGGAGGGCAGGTGAGGAAGGGGACAGGTGAGGAGGGCAGGGGAGGAGGGCAGGTGAGGAGGAGGGCAGGTGAGGAGGGGACAGGTGAGGAGGTTGGCAGGTGAGGAGGAGGGCAGGTGTCGCTGTGGCTGGGCTGGGGCGCCCCCGGAGCCGGCCCTCCCCGGGCCAGCAGCTCCAGCCCTGCCAGGAGCACAGCCAGTGCTCCAGGAGTTTGAGTACAAACCCACAATTCACCACCTCCACAAGGTCTGCTCTTCCCTGGGTCGGGGCCGTGTGCTCGGGGAACAGAGCAGCTCTTCGCGGGGAGTGCACCTGCCTGTGGGACCCCTCTGCCCAGCCCCTGGTGCTTCCATCAAGTGATGCTCCCGTGCCCACACCACACCGGCAGGAACTGCCTGCCTCCCAGCTGAGTTCACGTCCTTGTCTCTTAAATGGGGTGATGGGGTCACAGTAGCCTCTTCCGTAGAGCTGGAGTTAGGAGCAAGTGAGGGACTCAGGGGACAGCCCTGGCCAGTGCCCAGTGCCCACACTGCTGAGAGTGGAGCAGTGGGCGGAGAGGGTCGCCCCGGGGGCGGGGGGGAGGGACTAGCATGAGTTGAGTGAGTGCCGACCACCAGCCAGGCACAGTGCTAAGGTCTTGCCGTCCACCAGCCCTTGGATTCTCCAGACGAAAAACTGAAGCTCAGAGAAGTGGAGTAACTGTTTCAGGCCACCACATGACAAGTCCAGAGTCAAGAAATGAAATACAGTTTTGCTGCAAACACAATCTTTTTATCAAACTTTGCTTTAAATCTTTGTCAAACAAATCAGCAGGAATTATATGCTACTATAGTTTTAATGATCTTGTGACTATTTTAAAAATTAACTTTATATGAGTGAAGTTGAACAGCTTTTCCTTTGATCACTGTGGACAGCCCTTGCCTATTTTCCTGCGGGGCTATGGTCTTTTTACTTTTTATTGGTTGAACTTTTTATTTAATGGAGCCAGTAAGCTTTTGACTATAATGTAAATTAGAAATGTTATCTCAAAAAATAAATAAAATATTAATTAGAAAAATACCTGGGCGGCAATGTTAGGAAGTGACTGCCTAGTTCCTTCTGCTAACACCATGCAGGTCATTTGGATGGGCACTCAATTTTATTCACAGTCAGCTTCCTCTGGCCTAAATCAGTTGTCCCAAAATGCACTGGGACCTCCTAACGTGCCAGGACTTGGCGAAGCTCTGGCAAGGGCGCGTGGCTCCTCGTAGCTGGCAAGAACCGCTGTGTCTGGTTTGCTTGTACAAGTTCATGACTGATGCCTGCCTGGGGTTTCTTTACTCCCTCAAGCACAGCACCTGTCACTACAGTTTTAGAGCATCCCTGAGGAGGTGATTCTACTCTGTGCCTTGGTGAGCTTCCAACCAGCCTTCTTGTTTTCATTTCACATCTTCATGCATCTCCAGAGATGTGACTTGCAAAGTGCATGAAGACATTAAACGGGGGCAAACTTTCCCTCCACTTCATCTTTGGTTCTGAAAACCGATCACAGAATTTTTATTATTTTTCTAGCCTTTTATGTCTGTTCACTATTTTGAGACAGCAATGCCTAGGAATCCAACTCGTGCTTGCCTTCATAATTTATCTCCATAAAAGGAAGACAATCCAAGGGGGAAAAGACAGTCTGTGAATTTAAACAACTTAAAATAAGGCATTAGCACAAAGTTGCTTTTCTAACCTCCACAGGAGGCAAGTGATAAGATGCAATTTCTTTTCAGAAGAAACACAATTAGCTGATAAGGGTCTCCATTAGCGATTTTGTTGTACATGGTCTTGATCTTACAGAAATCACTTACCTTTGATTGCTCTGGGAATCCAATCAGGATCACAATCAGGTGGTCTGCAATGTGGGATCCCGCGTCCAGAGGTATGGGGAGGCAGGGGGAAGAGGAGTTTGGACACACCGCATTGTGAGTGAGGGAGCCCAGCAGCAGCCAGGACAGCAGCCGGATGTGGGAGACACACTCGATGAATTCCTTAGGTCTATAGGAGAAGGGGGATTAACGGTGAGTTCCTGTTCTCCATTCCACCGGGCGCCCAACCAGTGTGTACGGGGGGAAGAGACAAAAGTGCAGCCCTGCTGGCAACCGCAGAAAACCAAACACCACACATCCAAATGAGTTACTCTTTTCCTTGCTGTCCAATCTAACCCTGGGTCTTAGCTTCCTGAACAAAGAAAGAGCAGGCCTCAGTGACCCAGAGTGAGTGCACCTGCCTCTGAGCTCAGCGGCTCCAAACTCTCCTTTCTGCTCTTACGAAGTTCTTCCCTGGGCGTGGGGGCTGGTGCAGCAGTAACACACCCCTTGGGATGCCCACGTGCCCCGTCCGAGTGCCTGAGTTTGAATCCAGACTCCACTTCTGAGTCCAGGTTCCTGCGGATGTGCACACTGAGAGGCAGCAGTGAGTGCTCTAGCACGTGGGTCCCTGCCACCCCCGTGGGAGAACTGGAATGAGTTCTAGGCCCCGGCTTCCATGTGGGCCAGGCTTTGCCATTGTAGGCACTGGGGTGCTGAACCAGTAGGTGGTGATTTCTCTCTTTCAAATAAAATAAAAATAAATATTTTTTAAAAGAAAGTTCCTGTCTGACATCTGCTAGCGGGGAGGTGGCAGAGGAGAAGACGTAACACACAGGCACACATTTTCCTGTTCACCAATAACTTTCTCCTCTGCCCTCCTCACGGCCCACTCTAAACTGCGCCTTTAGCTGGGAAGGCCCACCAGGCACAAGGGCAGGCCCAAGCCTACTCTGAGACGGAGCAAACTGGCGCAGTGCCCTCCCTTTAGCCTCCCTGAGACAGGATCAGAGGCTTGTGCCTCCTCGCATCCCGTTTCACCCCTGCTATTGCTTTTCCTCTTGCTGGAATTTAAGCTGCTTGGAGGCAGAGGGCACGGAGTACTCAGTGTGGACCCATGCATTTATTGAGTGGAATTAAGAGCTGGGCGCTCCAAGCTCTAAGTGTTGGCTGTTCCCCAGGACGACGGAGGCTTTGTACGAGGGCGAGTTTCCTTTACCGGCAGCAAGTCCCAAAGGGCTGCAGCTCAGCAAGTAAGATGCTTCCACTTCCTCCCTGCCAAGGCTTGGATGTGGCCTGTCCTCCCAGGGTTCAAGCTCCCAGGAGGCTTGGTCCTCAGCACAGCAGTGTTGAGTTGGTGGGACCTTTGAGGTGGAGACTGGTGGGAGGTCACAGGGAGCACACCTTTGGAAGGGACGAAGGTCATTCTAAGACCACGTTCGCCAGTCTGGCTTCCTGTCTGGCCACAGGGTCTCTGCCTCCTGCAGACACTCCTCCAGCTGTGATGCCAACCATTAGCAGGTGCTTGTCAGAAAGGAGCAGAAGCCAGCATCACACCCCTGAGGCTCCTGAACTGTGGGCCAAATAAACCCCTTTTCTTTATAAAGTACCCAGCCTCAGCTCTTTCCTTAGAGTCATGGAAACCAGACAAATACACCACCCAATCGCATCGCTCGCTCACAGACCTCCAAGGTAGCCGTTCGCTCTGGCTGAGCCCCTCCCGCCTCATTGAACTTAGCTCCTGGAACGGTGAGGGTCTTACCCTTGCTGCATTGCAGAAGGAGGGTGATAGAGCCACGGCAGATAGCGGGTCACAGCCTTGTTATCTCTGTGGTTGCCCCGGGAGATCTCCATGGCTGCGATCTGCGCCAGGCCGACTTTGAGATGTCCACCGAAGGTATCTTCATGCAAAGGCTGGGAGCACGTCTTCATGTGACTCTACAAAACCAGACGCCATTGTGCAACCGTGGCAGACGCACTGGCCACTCTTTTAAAAGACCAGGGTGGCTCTCACCCCGCTTCCTTTCACCCAGTGAAGCACACAACCTGCTGAGGCTTCTTCAGCTGCTTGCCATCGCTCTTAGGATAAGGGGGGCTGTTCCTTAGGATGACCTATAAAGCCAGCAGGACCTCTGCATCGTGGCCCCTCGCCCTGGGCTCCAGCTACACCGGCTCCTCGAGCTCCAAGCCACTGAGGCTCCCTCTGCCGGAAATGCCGTTCCTGCCGTGGTTCAGGTTCCAACTCCTGCCCACAGAGAAGTGTTCTCCGAGCTCCCTGACTACATCCATGCTGCTAGCTACCCCTTCTTCAGAGCAATCATGAGTTCCGATTTTACTTTGGTTTGTGAGAAGTGCTTGTTAAATTTGGCTTTGGTTACCAGACTATAAATTAAATAAGGCAGCTCTCATATCTGTTTTTGCTCATCACTGCAACTCCGATGCCTAGAATAGTGCCAGGCACACTGTGGTGCTCAAGGCATACTTGTTGACTGAACTTTGAAGGCATTCTCTTTCAGTGTGGCTTAGTGGGGAAAAGCACTGAACCGGAAGTTGAAAACTAGGTTCTAGACCCTGTTCTGTCCTAAGTAGTCATGTGGCCTCGGATAAGCCCCTTGCCACATGGCCTCTCCTAACAAAGTCAGAGGACTGGCTGATGTCTGCAGTCCCGATCCCTTTGATCACCATGGATCCTTCTCACTATTTTCAACAGTGTCTCCAAAACAAGCTCAAAATGTTTCTGTTTGCATTTACGTGTGGGAAACAGATCCAACAATCGGTAGCCAGCATACGACTGAATGGCAGAGGGGCTTTCTGAGAAATCACCGGGTGTAGAGATCATAAGATGCTAGTAAAGTTGGACTATACCTCCCATCCTAGCACTTACGAGGTGATCCAAAAAGTTAACAGAAAAAATAGAATTAAGAGATAATTCTGGGGCCAGCATTGTGGCACAGCGAGTTAACCCATTGCCTGTGATGCTGGCATTCCAGCCTCCCATAGGAGCACTGGTTCAAGTCCCAGCTGCTCCACTTCCCATCCAGTTCCTCCTAACACAACTGGGAAAGCAACGGGGAGATAGCCCAAGTGGCCCAACCCACATGGGAGACCCAGATGGAGCTGCCGGCTCCTAGCTTCCACAGCCGGCCCTGCTTTGTGGCCATCTGGAGAGTGAACAAGTAGATAGAAGATATTTCTCTGGCTAACTCTGCCTTTCAATAATTAAAATAAATCTTTAAAAAAGAGAAAGATAAGCTTATTTTTGTGGAAAAAAGTTTTGAAATTCACACATTGATTTCTCATAATATGCATTTTCCATGAAAGTTTTGAGGACCTCTTGAATGTATCGAGGCAAACAGTTTTGTTCCAAAATAAGCTTATCTTTAAATGTGTAAAGAACTTTTTGAAGTACTCTTATTCGCCAGGAAGCACTCTTATTTCTAAACAGAGAAAACTGAGTTCAGGGACAACCTGAACACATTTGGTTTGCGAACTTCTGGGATCACTAGCTTCCTGTTTCTCAAAAAGCTGTCATGCTGTCATTTATTGGGGCCAGCATTGTGATATAGTGGGTTAAGCCACTGCCTGCACTGCCAGTGTCCCATATGGGTGCCAGTTCAAGCCCCAACTGTTCCATTTCTATCCAGCTCCCTGTTAATGTGCCTGGGAAAGCAGCAGAGGATGGTTCAAAACTTTGGGCCGCTGCACCCACACAGGAGACCAGGAAGAAGCTCCTGGCTCCTGGTTTTGACCTGGCGCCACGCTGGCCATTGCAGCCATTTGGGGAGGGAACCAGCAGGTGCCCCCTCTAACTCTGCCTATCAAATAACTAATAAAAAATTTTTTTAAAGGTGTCATTTCGGAGCTGGCATTGTGGATGAAGTTGCCACTTGGAATGCCAGCATCTCATACTGGAATACTGGCTTGAGTCTCTGCTTCTTCTTCTTCTTCTTCTTCTTCTTTTTTTTTTTTTTTTTTTTTTTTTTTTTTTTTTTGAGGTCAAAGTCCTTTATTGAGAAGCTCAAAGGAGTGGGCGGGGGAACTTGAACCTGCGCTGGGGCTGATTCAAATCCGACGTCCTCAGCCTCGGGACCTTCCCGCCATCGCAGTCTCTCTGCTCTGCTTCTGATCTAGCTCCTGTTAATGCACCTGGGATGGTCCAGCTACTTGGGTCCCTGCTTCCCATGGGGAGACCCAGATAGAATCTCAGGCTCCTGGCTTCAGCCTGGCCCAGCCCTAGCCGTTGTGTGCATCTGGGGAGTGGACCAGTAAATGAAAAGTTATCTCCTCCACAAACCCCCACCCCACTGTCTCTCCCTCTCTGTCTCTGTCACTCTGCCTTTCAAATAATAAATAATTTTTTAAGATTTATTTATTTATTTGAAACACAGAAATACAGAGAGAAGAGAGAGAGAGAGAGAGAGAGAGAGAGAGAGATGTTCCATCCATGGTTCACTCTCCAAATGGCTGCAATGGCCAGGACTGGGCCAGCCCGAAGCCAGGAGCCAGGAGCTTCCTCCAGGTCTCTCACGTGGGGGCAGGGCCCCAGCACTTGGACCATCTTCCACTGCTTTCCCAGCTGCATCAGCAGGAAGCAGGATCAGAAGTAGAGCAGCGGGGGCGGCGCCGCGGCTCACTAGGCTAATCCTCCGCCTGCGGCGCCAGCACACCGGGTTCTAGTCCCAGTTGGGGCACCAGATTCTATCCCAGTTGCTCCTCTTCCAGGTCAGCTCTCTGCTGTGGCCCGGGAAGGCAGTGGAGGATGGCCCAAGTGCTTGGGCCCTGCACCTGCATTGGAGACCAGGACAAAGCACCTGGCTCCTGGCTTCGGATCAGCGCAGCGCGCCAGCCGTAGCAGCCATTTGGGGGTGAACCAACAGAAGGAAGACCTTTCTGTCTCTCTCTCTCTCACTGTCTAACTCTGCCTGCCAAAAAAAAAAAAAAAAAAAGAAGTAGAGCAGCTGGGTCTTGATCCGGTGCTCATGTGTATACCGGCACTGCAGGTGGAGGCTTAACCCGTTGCGCCACAGTGCTGGCCCCTACATTTTTTTTTTAAGTTGTCATTTAGAGCTAGGTTCCATTTGGCTGTTCTGTGTATCTTCTTCAAATCCCTGCTACGACTAATCTCTGAACTCCCCAGTGGGATTGCGGCAGGGACATGGCTCTGAGTCAGCAATTCATTCCACCTAGCAAAACCACCGATAGACTCATCAGCCTCATGGAGACTTTGTCCATGTGCAAGTTAGGTTTTGTTCTCTCTCCTTCCTTTCATAATTGTCTTGAAGAAGACAGCCTGGCACAGATAAAAGCAGTGATGGCCTACATCTGCACAGCGTGCTGCCGCTCATGGAAGTCTCTCCCCATACGCCATTTCCATCAAGCCTGCAACAGGGGGCGAGCTGGATATGACAGGCTGGTTTTGCCAATGAGGGAACGGAGGCCCAAGTAGTTAAATGACATCATGTGGGGTGGTGAAAAGAGAGTGGCATGGGAGTCACATTAGTCTCAGGTTTGACCTTGACTCCAGCACTTCTTAGTGGGTGACCTTGAGCACATTACTGTAGGCGCCCACGCCTCAGTTTCTACATTTGTAAAGTGGGGATAACATCTTCACAGGAGCACCTGAGAACTGAAGAAATGGCCCAAGTAAAGCGTGTGCATAAGCTGGTGCCACGTGAATACCCTTTGCCTCACTTCTACCTGGTTTGCAGGACTGTTTTTTTTTCTCAGAGTCCAAGATAGGGGTTTATTCAATAGGACTACAGCTGCCTCCCCAGATGGCCACAAGTTCCTATGCAGTCGGCTTACTCCTCCGTGGCCCTAGGAGCTGAGCAGACAGGAGCCGTCTCACCTTCAGTCTGGTCAGGGTGTGCATGTCTGCTGTGAAGTCCAGCACTTCGGTGATGTACTGCCGCACACACTCCATGGCCGCCGTGCCACACTGCAACACAAGGACACGGCGCGTCACAGCTGCAGTCTGTCCTGCCCGCAGGGACCGTCTCACCCCCGCTCAGAGGTGCTTCACTTCCTGGATTCCGGATTCACTCCCCTACTCTCATCGCAGTCTGTGACTGTCTGTACACCCTCGGACAGAGATGATACAAAAGACTTGTGACGGACAGCAAAGAAAACAGTGGAGGCCGATGGGAAACAGGGTTCAGTTCTTTTCCTCTGCAGAATTGAGTTGATTTTTGTTTGCTTGTTTTTATCCTTCATACAAAGATTCAGCCCGTGTAATGCTATTAGTTGTCAGAGTCCTTAGAATCCTCCCCAAACAACAGTAATATTTTATCACTCTGGGGACATCTTGTGCTACCAAATTTGACTGCCTCAATACTGAGCCTCTACTTTAAAAACAAATGTAAACAAACATCACAGACGCTGAGTCAAAGACTTTCATGGTCAAGCGACTTACAGCCTCTTACGCATAGCAGGTGCACTGTTAGGTGGATATGCTCTTGTCAAGGTCTTGCCAGGGATAAATAAAAGAAAGAAATGAAATGTTCGTCTTCCCCACGCACTCCAAGTGTGTTTGAGGAATATTAAAGGCAAAGAAAGGCACGCTTGTCTTGTTGGTTATTAAACAACACCAACCTGCTCCCTCAGGGCAATGTGGCAAATTTAGGATTATATAAAAAAAAAAAAAAAAGGGCAAAGCCAAATGCACAGACAAGCCGCTGCATCAAAGCTGTGTGAGAGAACCCACACATCAGGCTGGGTATAAAGTGGATCAAAAGCGGGCAGTCTTTGAAGCCATTATGAATACTATGCTAAAGGCCTCTCTTGGCTTTCTTTAGAAAAATCTGGAACATTATATACTTAACTGGCTCACCCAGTGGCTCTCATTTTCCCATATTCATGGAAATCTGCACAGCACTGAACTGTATCACCTCCTCGCTCTTCTAGAATGTTACGCCTGTCAGTTCCTCTGACAGGCTAACAAACAGAACAAGGCCACTGGCCGTCTGTCAGAGCGTTTCCCAGCGTTTCATACGTTCTAAGGTTTTCTTCCTTTAATTTAAATCAAGTGAAGAAATTATAAAAGGTTTATTGTGTTCTTGCTCTTGCAATATGAATCCTTGAGAGCAAGAAAGGATTTCCCCCCGATTTATTCCATTTTCTCTGACCTTTCACATGCCATGCAAATAGGAGTGCAGCCTCTGTTCTCAAATTTCTGGAAAGCGCATTTGTTTCTTTCATTGGCGATATTTGATACCATCTCAACGAGGCAAATGTCACCAACAACAACGACAGGGCGCATTGGTCTTTTACGTTTAAATCTCAAAAGAGGAGAGTAAGAAATTGACTATTACCTAGCTACTTTGTTCCAGGGACAGCAACTACATTTGGTAAAAGCCTTAAAATCCACTTCCCAGTCAGGAGAATCTTAATGTGCTGCCCGCAGTTGGAAAACAAAGCATATAATTTCCAGTCTCCTTTCTCTCCCCGCTGTTTTTACTCTAAAAATCATGAGTATAACCTGTGTCACTGACAAAACAAAATATAAGGAGTCAAGCCCATCTCTGTCAGAAGACCCGCACCCATTCCAATGGGAAACCTTATCATAAAGGAGCTTGAAAATAATTCTGACCTCAAACACAGGAACTGAAGCAATTCATAGCCAGTTCTTCCTCAAAATTTAGATGCTTTTAAAGTTACAGTTTTTAGATTATATGAGGGGTCCTCCAAAAGTTCGTGGGAAATGCGTATCATGAAAAAACACACATGGATTTCAAACATGTTTGCACCAAGATAAACTTAATAAAGCCCATTTTTTCCACAAGCTTTTTCAAGTACCCCTGTGAAAATAACACATGCTCAATGTGGAAAAGTAGGACACAAATTATTAAAAAAATTAAAATGACCATAATCCTAATTCCTGTTCTCCATTTCTAAGGAAACTGCTTCCAAGTTTTTGAGTGTCTATGACACACACACATTGATATGCTCTTTTATAAAACTGTGATAACTTCTTTCTAACATGCTTTTTAATTAAATCATGGCACTTTCCGTGAACTAAATATTCTTAGGAACTTTGATTTGAAAGCCGTAAGAGTCCATCTCATGGATGCAGCCTATTTTATTTAAACAACATCTAACCTTGGATAGTCAGTTTGCTTGCAATATGATTTTGCTAGTTTAAATGATGTTTTAATAAATATCTTGTACATAAATCTTTATGCACAACATTTCTTTTCTGGAATATATTTCTTGAAGCAGACTGTCAAACAGCCTTCAGCCAGGTAGGTTTCACTGCCACCAATAGTTTAAAAGAACGCTTGTTTCACTTCACTATCAAGTTTAATCATCAAGCAAAATCTGCTGGGGGGATGGGGAAGGGAGAAGGTACCAGTCAAGTGGCACAAGGTTTCAGGAATTCAGAATAAACAGATCCCAGAGATCTGGGTACCAAAGAGCCTGTGGTTAGCAATACTGTATTGTTATGATCAAGCATGAGTAAACACCACGTGAAGTTTTTTATAATAAATAAACAAGGTAGGAGGGCGCTTCGGTGATGGTGGACACGCTTGTGGCATAGATTGTGGTGATGGTGTCACAGGTACACACTGATCAACAAACTCATCAAACTGTGCCCGTCAAAGATACACAGCCTTCTGTAAGTACATCATACCTCAGTAAAGCGAATTAAAAATAGAAATAGAAATGGGATGATTTGCTAGCTAATTTTAATTTTTGTATGTTATGTTGATTCACAATTCACTGATCGAAGGTGAGGGAGGAAGTTTGTTTTGAATGCCTCACTGCTCTTTGCCCAGTGCTCACTGCTCTGTCTATACCTGTGTCAATCTTTTGACTATCGATTTTTTTTGTGCCTGCTGGAATGTTTGTCTTTCACTTCCTGATTTCAGTAAACATTGTATATATTAGGTATGTTGTTTTTTAGTTACCGCACAGATAGCAAATGTTGAGCCGGTTATGGGACTGAGTTCTTGCCGATGGAATGACAGTAGAAGAAATACATTCTTCTAGAGCTGGCCCAGGAGAGCCTCCCATGGAGCGTGTTTTCGTCTCTTTCCCTAACCACCAGCAGACTGCAGAGGAAGTCGCCCTCCTCTATCAATCAGAATACTGATGTAAATGTAGTGTGAACAAACAACAGACCGCTTCTGCGTTGTCACTGCTCCTGGATTTCACGGCACAGCACCTCGCACTGCGCGACGTCAGTGGCGGGCCCCGGCACAGCAGTTGTCACCGGGACACCGTAGCCCACACCCGAGAGCCTAGGTTTCAGTCCTAGCTCCACTTCCTGCTCTACTTCCTGCTGATGCGCTCTGGGAAGCAGAGCGGACGCTCAAGTCCTTGGGCCCCACACACCCACGTGGGAAACTCAGATTGAGTTCTTGGCTCCCGGTTGTTGCAAGCATTAAGGAATGAACCAGGGCACGGGAGATCTCTCTCTCTCTCTCTGCCTATCTCTATCTCTCTGCCTTTCGAATGAAAATAAATACATATTTTAAAGAATCCTTTAAAAAGCACAATCTAGGAATTCTATCACCAGAGATCTATTATAAAAATAGTCTAAAATATGGGTGAAGATTTAAGCCCAGAGACATTCCTTATATAATAATTACCATTGCAGAATATTGAAAATAACTAAAATATCCAAGGTAATGTTTGTTAAGAGTAAGTTCATGTTTGCCAAGACTATGTTTAACGGGTGACACTATACAGACCGGCATTGCGCTAATATGCTTTATAGATACTGTCTTGTCCAGTCTGACCTATGCATTACGCCCTGTTATATCGCATTCTACAGATGAAACAAATCAAAGAATCTTGGACTAAACAACCTTCTGAACATCACACAGCTTGTAAATGCCAGGCCTCAAACCCAGATACAAGGCGAAAGCCTACACTCTTAACCATGTTAAATGAAACATGAAACTGCTGACGATTAACTCGGTTAGGACTTACCCCAGGTACGGAGGCTATCATCTGCTTGCTCAGGATTGTCGATTCAGCTAGTTTGGTCCCAGCATCTGCACAAATAAACTAATAAAAACATTGAAAGAATAATTATTTTCAAGAGTACTTGGACAGTAATAAGTAATTTATAATCTTATTAGCTTGGCTTAAATTGATTAGTGTTTTCTTGCATGGCAGTCTGCCCTGGATGTTTCAAACTTGCCAATCATGATCGTTCACTCATATCAGGAATTCAGAAACACAGGACTGACGTTAACACACAGATCCTTCCCTTGCCCAGAGCCAAGTGGCTGAAAGGGTGTCTCCCATCAAGGAAGAAATAAAAGACTTCGACACTGCCAGGTTCACTCTGAAGTCACTCTGCTTCTTCCTTGGCACCTGCTGACAGTTACTGTAGGCTCACTTGTATAGATTTTTCACAACTTCTCACATTTAGAATGAACAGAGAACAACAGTCTCTGAGAGAGTAGTCCACTTGCTTCTTCCTCTTCAGGGACTCTCAGCGTCTCGTCTTCCCACCCCCACTGCAGCCACAGGTGTCCTCTGTGCTGGAAATGACCCCACTCCTGCTCGGCACACGCACAGGACATCTCACACGCTTGCACTGTGCCAGTCCTCACTTCAGACTGCAGGGACCTACGAGTCCGTTTTTCAACCTGTTATGCGCTTTCCAAGAGCCACACTTGATACACCTCAGCCCCAGCTCCAGCTGAGTGTCTGGCATCCCAGAGGGGCTCAGCAAGACTTGCTGAAACGAATCGATTAATCAGGTATGACTAGCGTTCATGATGAGGGTGAGTTTGCCAGATTACAATTTAATTTGCTTCATGACCGATTTTTGACAGGTACTTTCCACTCAATACAACATTCAACTATTTATGAATTGTTTTAGGGAATAAATTACACCTAGGGTTGGCAGAGTTTGCTATGGCCAATTAGCTCCTGTTTAATTTCTCTTTCCAGGCTGCTGGCTAGGAGCCCTAACAACTTCAGGGTCTGAAACTGCTATTACACAGAGCTCAGAACTCGTCCAGAGGTGGCAACACCGGCCACCCTTCCTTCCCACTCGTCCCACTCGCCCTGGGAGGCACAGGGAGGCTGGTGAGCTGACCCTGAGATGAGCCAGGCAGACTTAGTCCCTGTCAGACTGGGGCGATGCAACACAGACTGGGGCTGTGTAGAACATCTCCAGGAGGCCCGACAAGGAGAAACGCAACAAAGGAACCAGCAGAAGCCAGCAGACTGGCAGGCTGAGCAGCGGTCAGGTCCAGGCGTTCGCAGGAGGCAGTGGGTTTGGGCTCACAAGGTGGAGCTCTAAGAGAAAGGCCTTCTGAGGCCAAGCAGCCTTCGGATGTCTTGTGCAGGGCGGAGACGTGTGGCAGACACAGTCCCAAGTGAAAGGCATGTAGGTGTAGGTAATGGCGAGCGCTGTGAGACAGCAGCTGCGAGACAGACCTTGCTGTGCGCACTCTCCCATTTCCATTCACTTCAAAGAGCTGCAGAGAGTGGAAGAATCTATTTGGCCAACTCCGAATCTGGCAAAGAAAGCAGGACCCGGTAACACCCCGGGTGTAGCTACAGCTTTTGGTTACTTTTACTCAGGTATGTCTGCTCACCTAGCTCAGACTTACGTACAACATAGAAACAGTAAACAAGCTGCGTCTTCAAAATGCAAAGCCTGTAACTTTGGACAAAGCCTGCAAGCAAACACACATGCCTGAAACACGTGCTGGCAGTACCGTGCGAACCCCCCCACCCCGACTCCGGCTCCTGGCAGTTGCCACGTGTTGCCCTGCGAGGTTCATTTTCACATGCTATCTGGGTCCGCTGTCAACGAAAACTGACCTAGGACAAAGTTTCAAAGCCTCTGCTGGGGCACCGGCATTATTTTCACTTCATTTCTTCACAACAGGAATGAGGCTGTGCACAGACGCAGGGGCTCGGGATAGAGAGCTGGGGACTCAGAGAGGCAGGGGCACGCTCAGACGGCGCAGTCAAGGACGGTTAAAAGCCGCAGACCTCCACGTGGGCCTGCCCTAGGGGCAAGCCTGGAGCTTGTGAGCAGTAAAACGTCCGCGGCTCCCCCTCTGCAGATGCCCTCCCACCCGGCCCTGTCTGCGGAGTGGAAAGGACGCACAGTGACACTGCCCTCTGTGCCGTCGGCAGCCACTCAGTGTCCAGACCTCAGATCCAATTCAAATGTCTGATCTGTGATAGCTCTTCCAAGTCAGAATTAAAGAAAAAAAAAAAAACTACCCTAAAAGTGCAAGATGTCTCAGAGAATCTGGTACAGGAAAGAGAATACAAATGCCTAAGTTTCTAAAATCATCTATTATTTGCTTTTTTATCAAAGCATGTTAATGCAGTATGTCTACATGTCATGTAGCTGCCAATCATGAACTGAAGAAACCCTCTTATAATTTTATAGAACTGTTCAAAGTGTAAAGATGTAATTAAAATCAGAGGGGGCAAAGATAATTGCTGTAGAACGAAGAATTCTATACTTTCGGGAAGAAATACGCCACTGATATATGCACTCCCCCATGAATACAAAAGAAACTTGCTATCTGTGATGTCTCATTATTAAGTCCATTATCAAAATGATCCCTAAAATAGTATCTCCTCCTCCCATGCCATGGTGATCAGATTATTACTAACTCAACTAATATTATTAGTCACCCCACTCAACAGAAACCCCGTGAATTAGAAACAAGAGCTATTCCTCTGTCGGTTCTTTGTCCTCCAGCCCACAACCCACCTATCTTTAAAGAAAACCTTTTTCTGACATGATTTCTCATAACTTGAGGGTTTAGGTATATCCCACAGAGTGGGGGAGGTACATGCAAATGAGCAGAACAGCTACCTTTCACACAAAGAAATTCATTTTTGATTTGAACTTAGTCTTTCTGAAGCTTTAGTGAGCCGATACTCTATGGTGACAGCTCTCCAGCTCCACAAGTGAAATAACCTGTCACACACAAAATGCCCACAGCAGGGGCAGGCGTGTGGCGCAGTGGTGACGTTAAGCTGCCACTGCGACATCTGCATTCTATATCGGAATGCCAATTCAAGTCCCGGCTGCTCCACTTCAGATCCCACTTTCTGCTAATGCTGGGAAGACAGCAGAGAGATGACAGCGCAAGTATTTGGGTCCCTGCCTCCGACATGGGAGAGCCAGGTGGAGTGCCTGGCTTCTAGCTTTGGCCTAGCCTAGCAGATGGAAGATCCTTCTTTCTCTCTCTGTCACTCAGCTGTCCAAACAAATAAATACATCATTTTATAAAAATGTCCATGGGGTTGGCGCTGTGGGGTAGCAGGTAAAGCCACCACCTGAGGTGCCAGCATCCCATATGGGTGCTGGTTCTAGTCCTGGCTGCTCCACTTCCAATGCAGCTCTCTGCAATGGCCTGGGAAGGCAGTTGAGGATGGCCCAAGTGTTTGCGCCCCTGCACTCCCATGAGAGACCTGGAAGAAGCTCCTGGCTCCTGGCTTCAGATGGGCCCAGCTCCTGCTGGTGCAGCCACCTAGGGAGTGAACCAGCAGATGGATGACTTTCTCTCTCTCTTTTTCTCTCTTTCTTTCTCTCTCTCTCTCTTTCTCTCTCCCCACCCCCTGCCTCTGCCTTTCTGTAACTCTGCCTTTCAAATAAATCTTTTAAAAAAAAGTCTACAGCAAACCAGCAATAGAGAAAATATTATAAACAAAAGCAAAATGTCACTAGAGCTGAATTAAAATCACAGAATAGTTCATCTGTCCAAATCACAGAGGGTGAGCTACGCCCCATTGTTTGACAATTTAGGTTCTGAAATATATTATTTTTCTTTCCTATTTGGAAAATGATTTCATGTTTCTATGCCCTGATTTCTTTGGAGGAAAAATCCACCGAGCACCTAAGGTCACCCGAAAACTTCATTTGTAAGGGGAAACAAACACCAGCGGTCATGGGTAGACAACCACAGCACAGCACACTGGGAAGTTTCCCGGGACGCCAGGCCTCTGGGACGAGTTTCCAGGAATTCAAAACCAGACTGGTGCCAGTCACTGCCTGGACCTGCCTAGAACCTGGATGATCCCACATTCCTTGGGCAAGTGTTCCCTTGTCCCATAGAGGGGTCTCTCTTACTGCCCGAGTATTTGAGATACAACAAAGTCATGACATAAATGAACATAAAATAACATAAGGCTTCATCTCAGGAAACCATCTACCTACGAAGTTACTGATCAGGGAAGCAGCAGATGAGATACTCTGGTATTTCCTTATCAGGTAGAAGAATGGCAAGTCCAGGTCTGGAGCAACTGTCTGCTCACCACAGTGGCCGGGTCACTCATGACAGGTCACCTGGGGAGTTTTTCCTTCCAATTCTTGCTTTTCTGTTTCCAAGATGCATTTCCAATTAAGCAAGTTCACCCCTACTGCCTTCAAATGCTAGCCACTGATAGCTATGAAGAAAGACACTGTCTGCCCCAGACAATTCATTTGTCCACACTGAGAGCCTGGCTGTCCAGCAGCCCACCAGTAAAGGGGGAATGCCTCACTCTGACTCCAGTCTGCAGCCTCCGGCCTAAAAGAAGCTGCCAGAGAGCAAGCCATCACCTCTGCTATCCTCCAGAGAATAACTGGAGGATGAAGGCAGTGAACCGAGAAACCTTACGAAAGATGCACCACTCGTGAGGCGAAGTCAAGATGCTTCTTCTGCACCTTTGAGTGGCCCTACAAAGGACTTCTCTCCATGGCAGGACCACAAAGCAGAAAAGGGAAGCATTCTGTTTTATTTCTCCCATTCTCACTAGGCTAATCCTCCACCTGTGGCGCCAGCACACCGGGTTCTAGTCCCGGTCGGGGCACTGGATTCTGTCCCGGTTGCCCCTCTTCCAGGCTAGCTCTCTGCTGTGGCCAGGGAGTGCAGTGGAGGATGGCCCAAGTGCTTGGGCCCTGCACCGCATGGGAGACCAGGACAAGTACCTGGCTCCTGCCTTCGGATCAGCGCGGTGCGCCGGCCACAGCGGCCATTGGAGAGTGAACCAACGGACAAAGGAAGACCTTTCTCTCTGTCTCTCTCTCTCTCACTGTCTAACTCTACCTGTTGATAATAATAATAATAATAATATAATGGAAGTGGCTTACTCTAAGATTTTTTAAAGTTTATTTATGTTTTGAAAGTCTGAGTTACAGAGAAGGAGAGGCAGAGGCAGAGCGAGAGTGAGAGCAAGAGAGAGCGAGAGAAAGGGAGAGAGAGAAATTGATTGATCTTCTCTCTGTTGGTTCACTTCCCAAACCGCGACAATGGTCCGGGCTGGGCCAGGCTGAAGCCAGGAGCCAGGAGCTTCATCTGGGTGGCCCATGTAGGTGCAGGGGCCCAAGGACTTGGGCCATCTTCCATTGCTTTCCCAAGTGCATTAGCGAGGAGCTGAATCAGAAGTGGAGCAGCCAGGGCTCGAACCAGCACACATATGAGATGCTGGGCGCTGCAGGGGCGGCTTTACCTGCTACACCACAGTGCTGACCCTACTCTAAGAATTCACAGAACAAATTACTTGGAAATGGAAGAATGCCTGATGTTCTTGTGCTGGGGAAGGTTGAAAGGCTATTCACAAGGTGGTTCTCTGTGAGCATGATCACAAAATGTCTTCAAAACACTCTCCAACTTGGGCGATTCTACAACTGGACCTTTTCCCCTTAACTTCATGATTCAATGACAAACACCAAATTTTTTCAAAGATGAAAATGTTACACATTTGAAAAAGCAGAAGGAACTCCATACAACAGCCTTAGAAGGATGTACTTTTGCCTTCTTTCTGCTTAAAGCAATTTGTTTTTGTTATTTATGCACCCAACTACGATAAAACAATCACTGTCTACACGGTTTCCTTAAGCACTGGGCAATTTCCACTGGCAGGGTTCTTTTGCCATCTTCTGACAAGTGCTTTTTATGTTTGAATAGTGCACTTCATAGCAACCAGGCCCCAGGAGTTACAGCGTGGGGTGCGAGACCCCAGGAAGTCAGCCACATGGATCTGCTCTGACAAGGGAGGAATGCTGTTGGAGGCCCGCAGCAGAGCGTCTTCGGGGTCCTGGAGCTGTTGTGAGGAGGCACAGCCCCCGGCAGAAGCCCTACGGGAAGCAAGTGGCTTCTGGACACGGGCAGCCGCTAAGCTTCAGTTCCTCCTGGCCCTTTCACTGAGCCCTCTCACACAAGCCAGCACAGCTCGTGTCCATCTGGACGGCCGGTCTGTGGCCAACTTGCTTGTCCTCAAAGTCGGTGTTGCCACCGCTGGAGGGGGCAAGGGCTGTCCAAGGCCCCCCAGGGAGGAGAGTCCAAGCTGTCTCTCCTCAGGAGCATGGGTGTTTTCTGGCTGTGGCTTTGCTTCTGTCTTCCTCCGGGGCTGTCTGCAGTTTGGTACAATGGGAGCCAGCACATTCCCACTACATCACGTCCGGCGTCCATTGCCGTCACTTCCCAGCAGCCACCAAGTCATCACTTCTGTGTGGGCCGGAAGCTCTCCCAAGACAAGACGGTTCGACACTGAGAGCTGCTAACTTGTCATGAAGTCTTAAGCCTTTGAGACAAACTCAATTCTGGTCCTGATGATTAGCGGTCTACGGTAGGGGAGAAAGGGGACCGGGAAGTGGGCAGTCAATGGCAAAGGACGAGGGCCCCCTCCTCTCTGCTGGGTCAACTTGGGGACTTCTGAGCATCCTTCAAGGCCCACGTGGTCCCTCCCACACTGCTTCCTTTCTCAGTCGACATAACTGCTACCGTACCCATGACACAGGCCAGCTCACCTGCTGGCCTGTGAACGCCTGGAAGGAAGAGGCCATGGCTTGTGCATCTCTGTCTCCAGCCCCCGCACAGCACTGGACCAAGCCAGGCCTCAGCAAGGCTCCATGGGCTTCCTGCATCTCCCTGTGTTAACCACGCCCTCTTCTGTAGTAGTCCTCATCCTGTGTAGACTTTCATGATAGTGGTTAGCACATCTGGGGGCTACACCCTTCGTATCTCTGTGTTCCCAGAAATTAGCCAAAGATAGGTGTTCAGTAAATACTTGTAGAGGCAAAGACCGCTGAATAGTCAGACAGCCCAGTGACGGGAGGCCTGCGTAGTTACCAGCGCTACAAGGCCACTCTAGCTTTTCAGTGCAGGAAATAGGAAAAGCTCCTCCAGGAAGCCATATACCAGGAGATCGGATTGGTGGAGTGAATACCAGGAAGCCATATACCTGGAGATCGGATTGGTGGAGTGAATACCAGGAAGCCATATACCAGGAGATCGGATTGGTGGAGTGAGTATGAAGGTGGTGCACACAGCCAAGAACCAACGGAATCCACACCGGGGCTGGGAAGAATGTGATGAGGTGTGCTTCACACAGGATGCAACAGGGTTCCGGGTTCTAACACCCTAAGATGCTGATGCTGCTCTTCAGGCCCACTGTGTGGTCTCACGGACATCACTATGCCTCTCTGAAACACAAGCTGGCACCCCATGACTGTATGGGTCAAGTAGGGGGAACGTGTAAAGCACACAGCTGGTGCTCAAAATTAGTGTCTTCTCTGCATCTCTCCGAAGGTACCCAAGTACCCACGATGCAGGGAAAGTGCTCCAGCTCCTTAGTATCAAGCTCCAGTTTTCCTTCAGTCACCTAACCTGAAACTTGTAGCCCAGACTCAGAGAGAATCTAAACAGCTGCGAGTCGGTTACTGGGCACTTGGCACAAAGGCCATTTGAATGCTACCCTGGTCCCAGCTGTAACTCAGGGCAGCATTTTAAATCCAGCCTTAGCCCTCAGGGTGGGAGGTGGGGACCCACGTTACCTGATCCCTGTGACTCCTCTGGCTCTGCCAGCCTGCTCTTTATCCACCCCATCCTCATGCCACTGCCCTTACCCCACCTTCCTGCCCAAGCCTCCCCTACTGCTCAAAGCCAGTCAACCTCGGGTTGAATCTCAACTCTGGGCAGACACTTGCCTGTACCCAGTAGTTCTTTGTGTCCTGGCTCAAATGCCATTTCCTCCGTGAGGTTCTCCTGACTTCACACCATGTGGGTGGCATCCCACCTGCTCCTGTTTCCCCGCTGGGGCTTTGTTTATCTCTCTTTTCAGCCATCAGTCCCAGCCAGCCTCAGGCGCTCCCAACCTGCCTGTGTGCCTAGGATGCTGCTCGGGAGCACAAAGGGTGGAGGGCTGCAGCCCCCCATAAGAAGCCCTACAAGCACGGCCATTGCCAGTCCTCCAGAGCCTGCCTGGTGAGTGTCCAGGGGTCCTGGGGGCCAGCTGCGATCAGCATTTGCTGCCATGCGATTGGATCTGGCCTGGCCCCCTTTACCTTCACTTCTGCGCCACAGAAGGGTCAGTGGCCCCCAGACCCACCCAGCTCTGCTCCCCTCGGTTGGGTCCATTTGTTCTGGTTCGGCTCTGCTGAGCGAGCAGCTCCTCTGACCTACTGGCGGGCAGAAATTATTGTTGCATTCTTCTTGTCCCACACAGAACGAGAGCCACCGTAAGAACAAAACGAATACTCCCCCTGCCCCGGTTTTGATTCTGTCTTTGTCTTTTTAGCCAGTGGAAGCGCCAAGCACGTAGCATTAGTTAGATCATGGCTCACGTAAGATACATTACTTCTCACCTCTGGCCGGGTGAAGACATTTGGTTTTACAGAGACGCCTCCCAAAGGGAAATACATCCCAAATACGTACAGCTGGTCTCAGGAAAAGCTTTACAGATGCGGCATGAGCTTACCTGGACAAGCAGGAGGAGGTTTGTGTCTGGTAAAGGGCATTTGAGCTTCAGGGCCTGCAGAAGTTCTAGAACAACGCTGCGAGATAAGTAGAATTTATCCCGTTCCTGAATGAAAGGAGACAGAAGAAAGCAAAAAGTTCAAAGATTCAATTAGAGGGGCTGGTGTTGTAGGACAGCAAGTTAATCCAATGCCTGCAACACCGGCATCCCATATGAGCAGTGCTTTGAGCCCGGCTGCTCCGTTTCTGACCCAGCTCCCTGCCAGTGGCCTGCTAAAGCCCCAGAAAAGGGCTCAGCTACTTGGGCCCCTGCCACCCACGTGGGAGACCAGAATGGAGTTCCAGGCTCCTGGCTTTGGCCTGGCGCAGCCCCAGCCATCGCCTTCTCCCTCTCTCTTCTTCTCTCTGTAACTCTGCCTTTCAAACAAACAAATAAATCTTTAAAAATTCAATTAGAGTAGATCTGTCAAAAGACCTTCCAAAAGATTCACAGCTCAGAAATAAAAACCAGGATTTAAAAATGCACAATGAGTTAAGAAGTAAAAATGAAGACTAAAAAGATGAAAGGCATTTTTTGTGCATGTAATGAATTTGCTGAAACACTGAGAAACATCATTTAATGGAAAAGAAAAAGACAGGTTATCTTTTTAAGATTTTTTATTTATTTGAAAGTCGGAGTTACACACACACGTGCGCACACACACACACACACACAGAGAAAGAGAGAGAGAGAAAGGTCTTCCATCTGCTGGTCCACCCCAGTTTGCTGCAAGGGCCGGAGCTGTGCCAATGCAAAGCCAAAGCCAGGAGCCAGGAGTTTCTTCCGGGTCTCCCACATGGGTGCAGGGGCCCAAGGACTTGGGCCATTTCCGCTGCTTTTCCAGGCCATAGCAGAGAGCTGGATCAGAAGTGGAGCAGCTGGGTCTTGAACCGGTGCCCATATGGGATGCCAGTGCTTCAGGCCAGGGCGTTAACCCTCTGCACCACAGTTACGGCTCTGATAGGTTATCTCTTAAATACTGAACCTGGAGGATTTTGTTCTCATTCACAGGGATAGGTTCCAAGAATTGCATCAATTAAACAAATCTAAAAGTATTTCACTACAAAATAATTTAGAGGGAAATATGTCCAACTGTTTCAAGGGCTCCATGTCCTTTGCGAGGAATTCATTTTTTTAAATAGAACATTTCAAGAGCACAGCAAAATAGAGAGAATGGAATATAGCAGGTGTCCCTCACTCATCTTTTTCAAATTGAGTTAGTTTGATTAATTTGAGTCATACTGTGCCAAATGCCCACCCATCTTCTTTGTGAGGTCGGTCTTGCCACAGGTTCTTCCCTGTATCAGCATGCATTAGTCTAATCAAAGACCCACCTGTGGGTTATACTGCTTCTCTATTGTATGCACTATTTCATTAGTTTCTGCTCATACCTTTATTGTTTCATTCCTTTACATTTTCTTGTGGTTTCCCTGATATTCTAACTTAAGTTGACTTATTTAGCTCATTTAGCTTTTCTTATTTTTCCAGAAAGTATTTAAGGCAATAAATTTTCTTCTAAATATCTGAGACTATACTTCTAAAAGTTTACAATGTTTTTTTCATAAACTGTTTAGTTCTAAATGCTTTTCTAAAGTCTCACAATACTTCCTTTGATCTAGGAATCACTTAAAAGCATAATTTTCAATTTCCAAATACAGCAAGCCTCAGATACCATTAACCTGTACAGCACCTTTGATTGAAATGAAAAAAGTACACACACACACACACACACACACACGCAGGTTAATGTAGGACTACAAAACCTGAACAACTGAGTTTTCACGTCCTGCAGCATGTGTGTGTGTGCACTTCCACGCCCTCTCATACACCATCGATGCCACACGTGTGCACACTCCACACACACCACAACCTGCAGGTAAGTGATTGGGTCAAAATCTGGTGGGGAGACAGGATTCAGGTACCTGAGAGTGGAGGGCAGTCAACAGACCACTCAAAAGTCCCTGGGCATAGCTGGGGTGGGGCAGAGCCATGGAGACGTGTGTGTGCTTGGAATATCGCTTGCTTCTGATTCTCTCATGTTTACAGGGCCCTGTGAGCTGCTGTGGTTTTATGTGTTGGGGATGGGGTGGGGAGAACAGGTTGGGGGGAAGTCTCTTTATAGCTGCTCTAGGATCTAACCAGGAAGACGCAGATGTCTATACCTGCCTCAATACAATGTATATGTCTAAGATGTAAATGATACCCCTACTGGAACAGCTCTTGTTCACGCCACCTGGAACACTTACTTACATAAAGTGATGGTTTTGGGGCGGGCGCTGTGGTGCAGCGGGTTAACACCCTGGCCTGAAGCGCCGGCATCCCATATGGGCACCGGTGCGAGACCCAGCTGCTCCACTTCCAATCCAGCTCTCTGCCATGGCCTGGGAAAGCAGTAGAAGATGGCCCAAGTCCTTGGGCCCCTGCACCCACACGGGAGACCCGGAAAAAGCTCCTGGCTCCTGGCTCCTGGCTCCTGGTTTCAGATCGGCGCAGCTCCGCCTGTTGCAGCCAACTGGGGAGTGAACCATTGGATGGAAGACCTCTCTCTCTTCTCTGCCTCTCCTCTCTCTTTGTAACTCTGACTTTCAAATAAATAAATAAATCTTTAAAAAAACCCAAAGTGATGGTTTTGTCACGGATTTACAATTTAATTGCATTGTGATTAAAGAGCCTGCTCTCTGTTAAGACTTCACTGTGGCCTGTTGTCTGCTCTGTGTTTAAAAGTTTTTCATGGGGGCTGTGGCTCACTTGGTTAATCCTCTGCCTGTGGCGCTGGCATCCCATATGGATGCCAGGTTCTAGTCCCAGCTGCTCCTCTTCCAGTCCAGCTCTCTGCTGTGGCCCGGGAAGGCAGTGGAGGATGGCCCAGGTGCTTGGGCCCTGCACCTGAATGGGAGACCGGGGAAGAAGCACCTGGCTCCTGGCTTCAGGTCCGTGCAGTGCCAGCCAAGGCAGCCATCTGGGGGGTAAACCAATGGAAGGAAGACCTTTTTCTCTGTCTCTCTCACTGTCTAACTCTGCCTGTCAAAAAAAAAAAAAGTTTTTCACTATTTTTAGAATATATTCTCAAATTGGTGGATTCAAGGTTTCTTAATATGTCCACTGGGTCCACTTTGCTCACTGTGTTGGTAAAATTTACTGTAGCTTTATTTGCTTTTTATCTGCTTGATTTATCAGTTACTGAAAGGGCTCTGTTAAAATCTCCCAGTAAATGGATTTCCTATCTTATTTCCTCTAACATATCTTCAGGTTATATTATTGGTTCTACAGAGCTTTAGAAATGTCACTTTTTCCTGGTGAATTGCTCTTTTTAGCAACAAAATATACTGTGCTGTTCTTTATAATAATGCCTTTCAACTTAAAGTCAGTTTAATAACTTCAGATTTCATTTAATATTTGCCTGACACATCTTTCTCACCCCTTTCCTTTCAAGATTTCCCAATGTCTTTAGACATTTAAGATACATCTGTTGTAAACAACATGTGGTTTGATTTTTAAAATCCAATCTGACAGTCCTTAGTGAGTCTGATCAATTTCCATGTATTGTGGCTATTAGAATAGTTGTACCTTATTTCTATCATCTTATTTGTGCTGTGATAGTTTGTTCTGATTCCCTTTGTGTCTTGATTGAATTTCTATTCCCATTTTATTCTGTACTTGTTTGGATTTTGCATATTATAACTCTGGCTTTTGCATTTTACACTCAAAATATTTACATGTATTCGTAATACTTTAAAGTTACTCATTATTTCTGTCCTTCTTTTGAATGACATATAAAACACTTTAACTCTAATCCCCACCCCAACACATACATGCATACACACAGTTATGTTACAGGTTATTGTTGTCCAGGAGTTTAGTGTCTTTGTTTTTTATACCTATCTGACTAACATTATTATTGTTGCTTTATATTACCAATGACGGCTTAGATTTCCATAATTTCCCAATTTCTTTGGGCATAATTCCTCCATACATTTCACTCCATTCTTCTTGGTTAAATTTCCTCCTTACTGTATTTTTAGTAGTTTTTTTCAGGAAAATTTATTAGAAAATTTCTTATTTTTCTGAGAGTATGTTTATTTAGCCTTCACTCTTGAAGGATAACTTAGCTGGCAGAGAATTCCAGGTAGCCAATTCTTTTTTTCTTATCATTTGAAGACTTTTTTCCCATGATATTGATGATTCCAGTACAGTTAAGAAGTCTGTTGTCAATTTCTCTTTGGAGTGACGACTCCTTGTTGCTCTTAAAACACTGTCTTAGATATTTTGCCAAATTATACCTATTCTTGTAAACTATGGCATGAACAGGCAAAACTTTAGTTTATTTGTAATAGCTTTAGGAAATCGTGCTGCCTCAATCAAAGAAGTTATTATTTTTGTCAATTACGGAATTGATACAAAGTCTATTGCCCTTCTCATACTTATCAGATGATGATCTTTTCTATAACTTTTGTCTCTTTATCTTTATTTTCCTTTGCTGTATTCCAGGTATTTTCCTCAAGTCTACTTTCCATTTCACCAACTCTCTCTTTGGTTGCATCTAATTTTGATTTTTTTAAATGTCAGTAACCAGTTTTCCTTTCTAGAATCTCTACTTTGTTCAAATCTGGTTCTTTTTTGGAAAGTTATTGTATTTTTAATCTATTCCTTTTTTATTTTATTTTTGACAGGCAGAGTGGACAATGAGAGAGAGAGAGACAGAGAGAAAGGTCTTCCTTTTGCCATTGGTTCACCCTCCAAAGGCTGCCGCAGCCGGCACGCTGCGGCCGGCACATCGCGCTGATCCGAAGCCAGAACCAGGTGCTTCTCCTGGTCTCCCATGCGGGTGCAGGGCCCAAGCACTTGGGCCATCCTACACTGCACTCCCAGGCCATAGCAGAGAGCTGGCCTGGAAGAGGAGCAACCGGGACAGAATCCGGTGCCCCAACCGGGACTAGAACCCGGTGTGCTGGCACCGCAAGGCGGAGGATTAGACTATTGAGCCACGGCGCCAGCCTTTAATCTATTCTTTATGTGCTTATTATTTAAAATATGTTTTTAGAGTCTTTATCACATAATTTTAATACCGGAAGTTTTGAGGGAAAAATATTGCTGTTTGCTGACTTTGCTAATCTGGTTCATGGTGGTTTAGTTTTTCATTTGTTTTATAATTTTAGATTGTGAGCTCATGTTCAAGAGGATTTCAACCATCAGAGTCCTGCTGGACCTTGGTTGAAGGCAATATCCCTCCAGAGATGTTAAAGACTTAATTTTCAGTATCCTTCTGCCAGACTCTCCAGGATTATAACTTGCTCAATATCAGTGTTACTTGACTTTTCAGCCTTGCAGTTTGCAGAGCATGTTGATATTTTAAGATTCTAAGCCTATTAAAAGACAGACTCATGTCTGCTAATTCTCAAGAGACACTACAAATCTCTCTCCCAGTTTCCAGAGTAAGATAGATACCACTCCTTGTCACTTCCATAAATGAATATATTCTTTCCAAACCATCTCTTTACCAAGTGTCTTTTTGCGGGCTCTGAATTTCTGCTGGGGATGACTCAGCTCCAACTCCCAGCCTAGAATAGTTTGAATTCATCTATTTTCCTTGTGTGGGCTTAAATCTCAAGCCATTAAATTACCAAGACAAGAAATACCTACACAATTATATTGGTTTTCAAGTTCCTTCTTCATTTTTGCCCCTTTTATTCTTATAAAATAAGCTACACATGTATAAAATCATGTTTTATTATATTTTACCCAGGACCTTTAATATTTTAAGTTGGATAGTTTTCAGATTATCTTGAATGTCAGACTGCAGTGAAGGGAAGACTACAAAGCTCTTACCTTTCCATATCTTATGATTATAGGGGAAGGCTCAATTAGATATTGCTATATTAAAACTATTTCTTATAGCTTCTCATTTTTTATGAGGAATATGGGAACACCTTGGATTGGAGCTTTCCACAAGTTTTATGCATTTTGCGTTGGAAAAGTGAAGAAAAGTAGATGACAATGGAAAGTGAGAAGCTACTAAAGTTAAGATGGATTATGAGAGGCTATACTTTATAATGAAAATCTTGAATTCAGAAGGCTAGAACATCTTCTATAATCAATCCATATAATGTACAACACACAAAATGCAACTCATTAGTTTTCCTTCTCCAAAAATAAAGGTGTTGTATTTGGTATGGTCTTATAGGTCAACTCTTTTAAATTAAGAAAAACACGTGAGGGTTAAGAAGTTATTTTTCAAGAAGGATTTGAAAGAGGGAAATGAAGATTATCATGGTTTTAGGAAACACAGTGCTCTGGGTAGAATATTAGTTTATCATCAGAAAGACCAAGAAGGAGATATGGAACACTTACCGTGGTAGAGTGGACACAGTTGGGAAGAAAGGAGACAAGGGTGTCTTGGACAAAATGAAAGTCTTAGTATAACATTAGGTTTATTATGAGGAAAATAAAGGGCAATGGAGGTGGACAACATGAATAAAAGAGCATTCTCCACATTCAAACGAGAACAGTAGAAACAGAGAGCCTGCTGGAAATAAACTCGAAAATTTGGAGGTTGGAAGGGTAGCATTTGTGCACTGTTCGTAAGGACAGAGACGCTCCCAGGTTGCCCTGCCTCCTGCTTCTCCATCAGGACAGCTTCTATCAGCTCCAAAAAGGCTGCTGCAGCCATTAGGCAAGCAGTACTTTTCCATTTCCTCAGTATTGGGGAACGGGGTGCTAAAGATAATGCAATAGAGAAACCATTATTAAGGCAAGATGGCAAAAGATAAGATTATAATTTCAGAGGCCAGGAACCCAGAACTGGGGAGACAGACAAATAATGAGAATTAAGGCACTCTCCACAGGCTTTGGCAAATGTCAAGCCAAGACTTTCTACTTTGGGTATAGAATGATATGGAGTGATGTCTTGCCTGCTAATCATGGGAGGAGGGGCTCGAGAAGGAGTTTAAGAGGTCATTTAGACCACAACATTTCATTCAAGTGACCTTTTCTCTTCTAAACCAGGTGACCCCCAACTCTCCAATCCTATGCATTTTCGACAGTTTATGTACAGATGTGTAAAGTGTGTCTTCCCAATGGATTTATTAGATCTCAGTATGATTCCTCATTTTAAAACTATATAAAAGTAATTAACCCGAGAGGGATTTGCCACTGATTGGAAAGGCTATTATTTCTGCCAGTTCTCGGTCTCAGAAGAATACACTCATGGACACTTACCTTAGTGAAAGCCCGGTAGCATAAGCCACACAGCTCCACCAGGTAGGCCAACGTGAAGACAGCATTCTGAATCACAAAGCTGAGCAGTTTTGAAAATGGTTCCAACAAATTCTGCAACGAGATGAGGGCCAAAAAATAATAACTTCTGAGTCTTCCATCAAAAAAAGTACTAAAGCCGTAATATTTTAACTGATTAAATCATTCTTTTTTACAGTGTGAAATCTGTTGTTGACTACTGTGGCAACTCTGTTGATCTAATAAGACCAGAACTGCACCTTCAACGAATGGCTCAAATAACATGATTTGATCATCTTATTGCTAAAAAATTAATCTATTTTGCATATGATGTCATTCACAAATCAAACTATCAATTTCAGTGTATGTCCACTAAATCAATCAACACTCTGTGAGGTTTGCATTAGATCTTCCAGTCCATCCCTCAGAACCTTGAAGCATCTACAGGTTCATTAGGTTGAAATCTTCCAGAAACTTGTCTTCTTGGTAGTGTAGCGTGAACCACTCTTGTATTAGTACCAAAACACTATTGGCTTGGAGAAAATCCATGATGACCCAGTTTCCTGCCAATTCTTATCAGGAAGGCATTGCCCACTTTGGTTTCTCCATCTGAATTCCACCCATAATGGTCAGTTTGAGATCCACATACTCTCTTCAGTCATTCAGAAATATTTGTTGAGCACCTACTGAGTGTGAGGTAGCGTTACATGCTTTCCAATAGTTTATCTCATTCATGTTTCTTTTAAGTGTCCTGGGAAACAGTATGTCTAGTTAATGACACAGCTCTAGAACCTAACACAAATACTTTTACACTCTAGCTCTGTAGCCTTGAATAAATGAATTTTAAATTTTTAAATTTATTTTATTTTATTTGAAAGGCAGAGGAGATAGACAAGTGGAGATCTTCCATCTACCAGTTCATTCCTCAAAGCCTGCCTGCAACAGCCAAGGCTGGGCCAGGCTAAAGCCATCAGCTTAGAATTCAAGTCGTGTCTTCCACGTGGGTGGCAGGGACCCAAGCACCTCACCCATCACCTGCTGCCTCCCAGGGTGCACATTAGCAGGAAGCTGGATCAGAAGCAGGGAAGCCTGGACTTGAGTCAGGCATTCAGATAAGAGATGCAGGTGTCTCAAGCTCTGGCTTAATACCTGTGCCAAATGCCCGCCTGTCAAGAAGTGAGTCAATGACCTGAGATGCAGTTTTCTCCTCTGTCAATGGGCACAGTAACAGCTTCATTGTAATAAACCTTCTTCAGGGTGGGGAGAACCAAAGGACACAATGTATGTAAAGCACATGGCAGCAATAAGTGCTGCTCAAGGTTACCTCTGACCTTCATCACAAACCCTATCAAGCTTTGGTAGTCCCCCCTCTGTTGCCAGATGGGCTGTTAAGTACACAACTAACTTGCCTAACTCCATAAAGCCAAGGCATGAAATTCAAACCCAAGTTCTAGAGCAGGTGTCATTGCTCCACAGAGAAGACAGGACTTTAGCTGGACTCTAGAAGACTCCCATGCCATGATTTCATGAGTTCTCAACGTCGCTCGTCCCCGCTGTCTGGATTATAACAGTTAGCCACGCTTCGTGAGCAAACTCAGTATCCAGAGGGAAGCCCAGGTGAGGACATAGGTCATCCACAGTCTCATCACTGAGTGATAACATTTTTATAAATCTACCTTCTTCATTTGTACCAGTTTACTCAGTTAAAAATCTTAAACATATACAATCCTATATTTTATTTTTATTATCTTACTATAATGTAAGGAATTTCTGGTGCCATCTAATTTCAGCATCATCCATTTTAATGGCCGTAAGAGTCCTATTTTACTGTAAATAACACCCAATATATTTTTGCATGAAAATTTCACTGTCATTTTCTTTTCAATAAATTCCCAGAAAAGGAATCATGAGAGCAACAGATATGAGCACTTTTGAGATTCTTTTTCGTTACTGAGACAAAAATGAATTCACTGCATGTTGGTTGACCCTGATGATAATTAAATATCTTACTTATTTGTATTCCACACAGAAGCCCAGTAGTGCTTTCCACATAGAAAATCTTAAAGAAACTCTTTGAGACAGGATTATTGATTCAGTATCCTTTGCCCCAGATGAATGCCTTCCCTTGAAACACTGACAGTTAATGAATGCGGTAGGGAAAGTGTCTCATGTTGACACACACTGCATCCTTATTGGTCAAGAAGAGAAAGCTGGATTCAAGCTTGAATGGAAACTTGCTCTTATATCCTACAAAGCAGAGCCAGGAGGGAGTAATCTGGTACGACACAAAAACCAAAGAACCTATGATGAAATCTCATATTTACTACTAACCGGGTATGTGAGTTAGGCCAAGACATTTTATCTTTCTGAGCCTGCTTCTTATCTGTAAATAAACAGATGAGCCAGATGGTTTCTTTGCAACTTTCTGGCGTAAACTTGAGTCTATGAAACCACAGCCAAGGTAAACGGTTCTAGGAGACACGTGCTGTTGATATACTAACTAGCAATTACAAGCTATTGAAATACAAATTACTGTACCACTGCATGTAACGCAGCCTAGAAATGTAGCCAGGAATCAAAAAATGAGTGAGACACTGTACTGAACTTCATCACACTCGCAGTCTCCTTGGAAAGACTACAGCACAACGCAAGTGCTCACAGAGCTCTATCAAGTATTGTGAGGGCTGATATAAGAGGAAGCTACTACGGGTGATATACGCATTGTTTTCTTTATACGGGACCTCGAAGCATGAAAAGGAGCTCATCCCACTGACAAGAGTATAAAGCATTTCAGGCAAAGCCAGGAGGTATGGAATTAAATAACATTATAAATAAGAAGCATTAAGCACAACAAATGGTGGTAGCTGTTTTGATGACGATGATGATTCTGAAAGTGTAGAGGAGGTATGGGAAGTGGGACACATAATACAAGATTAAATTGGAAACTGGTGAGTTATGATGCAACTTGTTGTATATCACATTATGGAATCTGGATATTACCCTGAAAGAAATGAGGAGATATCAAAGAATTGGCATGATGAGATCCATGTAGAGAGAGATCATTTTCTTGGTAGTATAAGGACAGATTGATGAGCAGTTGTCCAGAACTTGGAGAACCAATTATAAACAATGACACTGTGATCTACCAAACACTGGCCCAGCATGAGGAGAGGCAAGGAGGCTGAAAGGGAGGCCTTCAGTGTGCAGGTGACTGTGTCTTCAGCATTGCCTAGTTTTAGATTTAAAAACAACTGAATACCCAGTCGGCTGTTTTTCTGAACATACATACCCTTGTGGCATTGGTAGAGGGTATCTTCAAGAGGCAAATCATAATTCTCAAACTGGAATCTAAAGAACACTGTGAACAAATATGAAAAGAAGCAGAAGTCAGTGCCTTCTTAATATATCTTTTTTTCCAAATAGTTTCTAAGCATTTATGTTAGTAAAAAGAAACACCCAAAATATAACTGCCTCTAAACAGTTTCCCACAACATAATTCAAATTGAAAAAAAATCATTCTCAGGTTAAAAATTTTTAATTAAACAACATTAACTAAACATAACTCCTAAACTATTTTTCAAAGGTATAGTTCTAAAATTAAATCACATACAGAAAGGGAATGATGGATGGATGGACAGACAAATGGACAGACAGATGGACAAATGAATGAGCAGATGACACATCAATGATGGGTAGATATTAAATATATCCAACGCTAAAGAGGTATACTAATTTGTGAAAGGCCATGTTAGGAAAAAGACGACGTAGCTCTATTTAAAACCGTCAGTATAAATAAGAACCTTTCCCTGCTGTGAAAAGACAACACAAAAACCTCGGAAAAAGGAATAAAATTTCTACAAGAGAAAATCAAGTCTTACAAATCTATTCATAATTCTATTTTGGCAAGATTCCTATCAAAATGTACTTTTAAAACTGAATTTTCTGAGATTAGGAGGAAATGTTACAATGAGAATAAACAACAACACTTCTGAGCACTGCAAATACGTCACAATAGCAGTTGTACTTAAGTTTCTGTAGCTGTGTGTATCAGGCTCTTTAGGAGACTAAGCCAGTGCTCCCCAGGCAGAATCCTTGGACCAGGAGCACCTCTCTCACCTGGCAACTTGCTAGACTGCAAATCCTGAGACCCTACTGAATCAGGGATTCTCAGATTAGGCCACTAATCCATGTTTTAGCAAGTCCTTTGGGGACACCAGCGATGCACACTGAAATCTGAGATACATTTCTCAATGAGAAATTTGTGAAAACAAACTGCAGATGGTGTTTCAATGATAACATTTTCCCCAGAGACTGAAAACACAGGCAGTGCAGGCATTATGCAGAGCGGGATGACACGCTGCTTGGGAGCCCCACATCCCATACTGGAGTACTTGGTTGAGTCCTGCCTACCCACGCTTCTGATTCAGCTTCCTGCTGATGTGCCTGAGAGGAGGCAGATGATGGCCTAAGTACTTGCTCCCTGACACCCGTGTGGGAGACATAGAGGGAGTTCCTGTCTCCGGTTTTCAGCCTGGCCTGGCCTAGCCCTGGCTGTTGCAGGCATTTGGAGAGTGAACCAGCAGACAGATGTGTCTCTCTCTCTCTCTCTCTCTCTCTCTCTCTCTCTGTCTTTCCTACACTCTCTGTTGCTCTTCCTTCCTTTTTTTTTTTTAAGGTTTATTTATTTATTTCAAAGGCAGAGTGACAGAAAGGCTTTGGCCAGGGCTGGGCCACGCCAAAGTCAGGAGCCAAGAACTTCTTCCAAGTCTCCCACACAGGTGCAAAGGGGCCCAAGCACGTGGGTAATCTTCTGCTGGTTCCTCAGGCTCATTAGCATGGAACTGGATTGGAAGTGGAACAGCTGAGACTTGAACCAGTACCCATACGGGATGCCTGCACCACAGGAGGTGGTTTAACCCACTACGCTTTGACACTATCCCTACTCTTCCTTTCAAATACATACATAAATAAATCTTTAACAAAAGTAAATAAAAACAAAGTCAGGAGCTGATCTGATATAGCAGGGCAAATTCTTACAGAAACTCTGAAAGTGTTTCACACGCATCTTCTAAGGGAAGCAGGGGTCCATTCAATCTGCTCAGTACCCATGGGACTTGATGTGACATTTACACTGGCTTAAGCCAAGCGCTGGACACTGGCTGCTCATCAGGCTCCCACAGTGATTTAAAAATCAGGAAATGCCATCTTGGAAAGAACGGGAAGGGGGCTACACGGGGCCTGTGCTCCTCTGTGACAACAATCGGCAGCTGACCTCATACCTGGGGTGGGAACCACCTTCTCACCAAGGGCCTTCTGCATATTTGTGACATCATTCGTGGGCCATAAAAAATCATCATCTTAAAAATTAGCCTATTCAGCCAGCGCCACAGCTCACTAGACTAATCCTCCGCCTGCGGTGCCGGCACCCCAGGTTCTAGTCCCGGTCGGGGCGCCGGATTCTGTCCCCGTTGCTCCTCTTCCAGGCCAGCTCTCTGCTGTGGCCCAGGAGTGCAGTGGAGGATGGCCCAAGTGCTTGGGTCCTGCACCTGCATGGGAGACCAGGAGGAAGCACCTGGCTCCTGGCTTCAGATTGGCGCAGTGCACTGGCCATAGCAGCCATTTGGGGAATGAACCAACAGAAGGAAGACCTTTCTCTCTGTCTCTCTCTCTCTCACTAACTCTGCCTGTCAAAAAAAAAAAAAATAGCCTACTAAAGATTTATTGAAAGTTGAGTCCTGCCTGCGATTTCCTTGGCAGGGCGAGACCAAATGATGTCACGGGCCTGGCAGGCTGGCTGCTCCCACCCTCTCATACAAGGACTGGTGCTGCCCCGTCCTCAAGGGTCTCATTCTACTAATTATCTTATCTCATTCCACTTCATGCATCAACCTTGTGGACAAGGTCCCTGTGGGCAGGCGACTGTCTCCAACTGGGCACACTAGTTGTGTACAGCTGGCAACACTCCCAACTGCTCAGCTAAATGTTCAAGTTAAATATTTTGCTGATCACACCTGCACACAGGCATTCGAATTTGCCACACTCGCCCCGATGCCTTTCTCAGCACGTATGGCTCTCTAGCAAGGAGTGGCTCTGAATGACTCCAGCCCTAGGGAGGTCCTTTGTGGCCACGTGAAAATGTGTGCAGTCTAAGAAGAGCCTTTGAAAAGTTCATGGAAAATGTGTATCATGAAAAGACTTCAGTATTTTTGCACCAACATAAACTAATCTCTCCCTTTAAAATGTATTTATTTGAGTTCCCATCTGCTGCTTCACTCCCAGAATCCCCACATTGGCTGGAGCTGGGCCAGGCCACAGCCAGGTGCCGGCAGCCAGCTCAGGTCTCCCACGTGTCTGGCAGGAAGCCGTTTACTTGAGGCAACACCTGCTGCTGCCAGGCCTGCATCAGCACAAAGCAGGAGCTGGGTATCAGGCCCAGTCACTCTGCTGTGGGACGCAGCATGTTAGCTGCTAAGCTAAATGCTCACCCCAAATGTCGCTTTCAATCCCATTTCCCCACAACCTCTCCAAAGTGCATGGTTTCAGAGTGCAGGTTCTCCCGGCTTGGATTTGCTCGGCTACCCCAGATCTGTGGGCTAACAACAGTCACAAAAGGAGAGGTGGTAAAGACTCTCCCTCTGTACCCCCGCTCTGCTTCGTAACTTCAGACTCAAAGCAGCCCAAACCAAGCTACGGCTCCCTCACTAGCAGCCTCACAGACCCTCTTAGTATCTGCTGATTTGCAAAAAGGCATTCTCAGAGGTGACTACCGTCCACGCACCATTTTACAGGTGCATCGTGATATTTCAGAAGTGCAGCTCGCGACGTGCAACGTCACTTATCAGATCAACAAGGGATTCGTCTTGCTCCCAGTTAAACACTTGGGTCTGTGCTCTCCATGGAGAAAGCACAAAATCCTCACGGAGCAACTTAGCTTCAAAGACACAGCAACGGCTCTGCCGGCCACCTCCTCTCCCTCTCCAGAGACCTGAACGCCTTCAACTCCGCGCCAGGAGTCTGTTAGTGGAGGAGCACAGTGCTGTGAGTCAGCAGGCTTGAGTGCTGCCTCCCCCTGGCCCCACGGAGCTATCCCAGCACGTCACACCCCCTCTGAATGTGCAGCCCTCATCAGGAGCATGGGCGCCCTGGAAGGATGATCTGGATAGTTCTCTTTCCCCGCGAACAGAACAGGTCTCTGAGTTTGCAGTTAATGCATTTGTATTGATAATGATTGTGAGGTCACCAATTTCTACACAAGTAATGAAGTATGCGTGCTTGGAGGGGTTACGTCCCTTTAGACAATCCTCTAACACTGAAACTTTACCTTATACATCTGAGCTCCTTTTAGACAAGGCTATTTATTTATTTACTTAAACACCCAATGAGAAAGATTTCTACCTAAAGAAATCTACTAATGTCTCTCTGACCTTTTAAAATTTTAGTCACCTTCAAACATGCAGCCCCTAAGCATAGCCGTGATTAGTGAGCAGAATGCCCACTCTGCGTTGGAAAGAACAACCCAACAGATCTCACACAACGGCTGACCGAGGCCTCTCCCAGTCCTGGGGGATACGTAAAATCCTCCCTGGCTCTGCTGCTGGCGCTGTTCTCTGTGGGCAGACGGTCAGCAAGGGTCGGAAGGTGATTCAAACCGAAGTCCTGCACCGAGCTCACCTTCAGAGGTAAAACACAAGGCAGCTTGGCGAAGAATGTCTGGAACTGGCTGCTGATTGTGGTCCAGAGGCTACTGGGAGAATCCATGGGTAAAGCTTCCATGAATGTAGCCATGTTTTCCAAACAGCGTATCATAGCACCCCCTGCTGGTAAATTCTTTTTGTTATTTAGACCCTAAAAACAAAAGTATAGGCAGTCAACTGCTGAAACCGCGTGGAAGTTCATTTAGCCACTGGGTGAAGAACATTTCAAAATTCACATATCCATGCTAAAAACCTGGGTCGAGTGCCCACACTGTAGGCCGACCACTGCAAAAGCCAGGAGGAATACAAAATCAACAAGTCCAGACTAACTTACGGGAAACAGCAGTGAGAAACAAGAAACATCTTCTAAGGGCCTATGGTTGTGCAGCCAGACACTAAGAAGACACAACAAATGACGCATGCTGGAAAGAATTCCCAGGACAGCCATGGGGAGTGGGAATGGCCGAAGCAGTAGCTTTACTTCTTGCTATAGGCAACGTGCCCAGGCCAACCGAGACAGCTAATCAGCAGTGGAGCCGCATCGTGACTCCAAGTCTGGCGATACAGTGTGCACTGCTCTGCCCATTGCACCACACTGCAAAAGCTGGCTACTTCCTGGGGGGCGAGTGCTCGGCGCTGGTGTCCGGCACTTAGCTGAACACTTAGCTCTGAAGTAGGGGTGGCGAACCTGATCTCTGCAGAGGGCCATTTGGATAATCATCACATCGTTCACAGGGCATACAAAGCCATCAACTTGAAAATTATCCTGTTACAGATTTATAGAGTTTGAATTCCACCTACGGTTGCTTTGGCGGGGCCAGACCAAATGACTTCTGTGGCCCATGAACTGGACGCCCCTAACCCTTGCTTTAAACCAACAGTAAATCCACATACACTTTCAATTTAATTTTTGTATTAAATTACTTTGCCTTTCTTCCTCAGAAGCAGTATCAGAGCGAGAGAGCGAGAGAGCGAGCGAGAGCGAGAGGCTTCAAGACATGGCAGAGATTGTTCAGCCTGAGCTTAGGGCATCACAAAAGCAAAGCTACCTCCAAGAGCTGGCTGAGAGCAGCGATGGAGCTCAGCTCGTTGAAGTCCATCAGAGACGTGGCCAGGGTCCGTAAGAACGTCCCATCTGGAAAGCCAACGACCAGATTTAGCAGGGCGGGTTCAGGGCGTTTGTGGTGACTGAATGCAGCCTCAACGGGCCGTTACCTTTGATCGTGCTCTGGAACAGCTGCGGGAAGATGCCGTTGGGTGCCAGCTGATGGAAGATGCAGCGCAGGAACTGCTTGGCTACCCCCGCTGCGTTGCCTGGGACCATCATGCTGGGGTAGGACAGAGAGAGAAAAGACAGGAAGTCATGGGACGAGGAGCACGCGCTGTGGCGTTTCTTGCTTTGCTTAGAATTCAGGTATTTACACGTCAGTCCTTCTGTGGGGCAGGTCTTTGTGCTTCTGTCTGTGAGATGAAGTACTCCAATCTAACCTTACCCACGCTCATGGTAAGTGTTTAGAAAAAGAGAACCATGAGGCCGGCGCCGCGGCTCACTAGGCTAATCCTCCACCTGCGGTGCCGGCACACTGGGTTCTAGTCCCGGTCAGGGCGCCGGATTCTGTCCCGGTTGCCCATCTTCCGTCCAGCTCTCTGCTGTGGCCAGGGAGTGCAGTGGAGGATGGCCCAAGTGCTTGGGCCCTGCACCCCATGGGAGACCAGGAGAAGCACCTGGCTCCTGGCTTTGGATCGGCACAGTGCACCGGCCATAGCAGCCATTTGGGGGGTGAACCAACGGAAGGAAGACCTTTCTTTCTCTCTGTCTCTCTCTCTCTCTCTGCCTGTAAAAAAAGAGAGAGAGAGAGAGAGAGAGAACCATGAAATGTCCAAGCAGTGCTGGACCTGGGTTCTGAGACCCGGAGAAGAAAGCCATGTGTCCAGAGCATGGCAGAGCCAGGAGCAGACCCCCGGAGGAGGACGACCAGTGAGACTCCCCTAGGGAAGTAGCACTGGCCGAGAGAGCAGCTCGGAGGGAGGGAGATGGTCACGCCCCCTGCGGCACCCGAGCCAGGACGTGTGGAAGGCCAGGCCTTCCATAGGCCCTGTTTTCCCTTCACACGTTGTCCACTTCCGCATGTCGAAAAGGGAAGCCGAAAGATGTTTATGTGGCCCAGCTCCTTAGAATGGGGTCCCAGGGGTGGGTTAGGGACTGGGTGAGCAGAAGGAACAAAGAGGAAACCATGAACCCCAATGCATAAACATGGAAAGCCCCACTTTCTTTTCTCTCATTAGGCCATGACTACCCTGAAATGCCGGTTCCAAGTTTTAGGTCAAAAATGTTCTTCAGGAGAAAAATCTACATCAAACTTAATACAGTTTCAGAAAATACAGAAGGAGGGACCTGTTCCCAGTTTGTGTTATGAGACCAGCATATCCAGAAAACTAAAATCAGATGTGTGTAAAGCCATTAGCAAAATTAATCAATGAATAAAAATCAAAGAAGGAAACAAAAGAAATGGCAAGAGGAAAGACAAACCAATAGCCTTCCTGAACACTGAAACCAGCTATGTAGTAAAAGAAGATATATTGTAGCCAATAGGATTATCCCAGGAACAGAAGGTGAGGATAATGTCAAAACCAACCAAAGCCATTCAATATATTAAAAAATAAAAAGATGGGCCCAGCATTTTGGCATAGAAACACTGTTGCCTGCAACGCCAGCTTCCCACATAGGCACCGGTTTGAGTCCCGGCTGCTCCACTTCCAATCCAGCTCCCTGCTCACGGCCTGGAAAAACCAGCATAAGATTGCCCAAGTGTGTGAGTCTCTGCCACCCAGGTAGGAGACCAGGAGGAAGCCTCTTGTTCCTGGCTTCAGCTGGCCCAGCCCTGGCTATGCAGACACTCGGGGAGTGAAGCAACAGATGGAAGATCTCCCTTTCTTTCTCTCTGTCTCTCCCTGTCTCTCTGTAACTCTGATTTTCAAATAAATAAATAAATAAATCTTTTTAAAAAATAAAAGATCTAGTGAATTCTTATATAATTAAACATGCAGTTACCCTGTGACCCAAGAATTCCATTCTTAGGTATTCATACAAGAGAAATAAACACATTTTTACAAAGAGCTAGTATATTCATAGCAGCTCTGTCTCTGTACTGCAGCCCCAGACTGTAAATAACCTGCAAGCCCTTCAACAGGAAAATGAACAAACTATGGGATACAATTCAGCACTGAAAAAGAAACAAACTGCAGATACAAGCGACAGCGTCACCAAATCCCCAAAACAGATGGAGTAAACGATGCCAGGTCCAAGAGCGCACACACGGTTCTGTTCACAGGAATCTCTACGACAGGCAGGGAGAGCCACAACAGTATCTGACTGTGGGGCCGGAGGCCGGTGGGACGAGGCACGGGAAAGGAGTCTGGAATTGGTGACAACGTTCTGTATCTTAGCAGGTGCCTGGGTTTGCAGGTGTGTGCCTTTGTCAAAACTCAGAACGTCCCATCTATTGGCAAATTCTATTGGCTTTACTTTCAAAATATTTCCTGAAAATATTCTTTGCGGGATCCTCTCTCTCCAGGCCACTGTCACCTCCTACTCGCACCCCTGAAGAGATCTCCTTCCATCCTGCTCCCTGCTTGTGCCCTCCCGGCCACACTGATCTGTTCCCAGACACCAGGCATTTTCCTGACTTAAAGCCTACGCGCCTGCTTCCTCTGCCTGGAATGTTCTCGCATGGATTGCTCTCTCCTTTCACTCAAGTTCATTCATATGCCCCTTCCTCAGGAAGAACTGTCCTTGGCCATTATCTCTAACTACCATCTGCAGTCACTTTCTATCACCCGGACTTACTTGATTTATCTTCACAGCATTCGGCATTAAATGAGATGAAATGTCAGAGTCCTTGGTGGTTAATTTGCTTATTTCCTCCAAGTTCCAGAAGAGCCAGAATTTGCTGTTTTGTTAACCACCGGCTCCTCCGTACCCAGCTGTCTCTCTGCACTAGCACCTAACACTTAGCACAGTTCACGATGGTAACTTTGTGCAATTATTTTACTCGTACTTGCCTCCCTGGTAGAATGTAAGTCCATGAGGGCAGGATGTCAGTTTTGCTGCCAATTAAAACCCAAGTATCTAGCACGTGTTCGTGGACTAAAATGAGTGAGTGAGTGGACGAAGGCATGAACAGAAAACGGATAGTAGTGCTCTCCGGAGCTGCAGCCGCAACCCTCAGTGTCTCTCCCTAGGTATGCACGGATGCTTCAGAAACAGGGTGCACATGCACAAAAGAAAGTGAGATCGGGGCTCACTTGAGGCCTTACCTTTCTGCTTGATTAGAAAAAGTCGTGCTGGATGCCAACCTAGGAGAGAAGGTAAACAGAGTCACACAGATGGCTCAGCTCCCACGATGAGACATCATGGCCGGAGGCCCTGCTGCAGCTTGAGCGTAGACGGGGAGGCAGACGGAGGGTCTTCAACAGGAGTATCATGAACAGAACTATGCATAGTTTGAAAAAACTATTTTGCCCCCAAATAAACTTATCTTGGAATTCCATTTTCTCTGACATTTTTGAAGTTCCCTCCTGCAAACCACTGACAACTTTCCTGACCAGAGACAGAAGCTTAGTCAGTGCTTACTCCCCAGGCTTAAATGCACCCCAAGGGGCCTGCTCTGTGGCATAGTATGCCATGCCTCTGCTTGCAGCACTGGGTGCCGTTCGTGTCCCAGCTGTGAACAAGCAGATGGAAGATCTCTCTCTCTCTCTCTCTCTCTCTCTCTCTCTCCCTCTCTCTCCCTCTTTCTCTGTAACTCTGCTTTTCAAATAAATAAATAAATCTTCAAAAAAAAAAAAGAATAGATAACAGGTATTTATTAGCTAACTGTTGAACTGACATGATCAGAAGGAAAATCTGCCATATTGAGAAATGGATTAGTAATTGATAAATGATAAGTAATTGATAAATTCATGAAAAATTTAATTTGGTCCTCTCTTAGAAGTTGAGTTCAGAGGCAGGTGCTGTGGTGTAGTTGGTTAAGCCTCTGCCTACGGTGCCAGCATCCGATATGGGTGCCATTTCAAGTCCTGGCTGCTCCACTTTGGATCCAGCTCCCGCTAATGGCCTGGGAAGGCAGTGGAAGATGTCCCAAGTTTTGACAAGTATAAGCATATGGTTCTGAGTGCATGGAAATATTGTATATGTCATCATGTTGAAAGGAAATGTCCTAACTCTGTGGGTTTAGAAATGTGTCTTTACCAATAAAGGAAGAAACAAATAAAGGGAATGCTACAAGTTTATTTATTAAGAATGAGCTGAGGCCAGCGCCAAGCTCAATAGGTGATTTTTATTTTTGTAATTTGCTTTCTACTTAGATCCCTCTTAAACTTTCCCTACTCCATCCTCTAGCCTTCAAGATCCCCTTTGCTGCACTGATTGGTTACTTTGCCAACATTTATCTATTCATGGTAGTGTCCAGCATGAAGGGACCATAACCAGAGCAACGGGGAGTGGTATCTGGTGGTGCTGGTTGCTGGAACCTCTGTTGCTCTCCAGATGAGTTCTTGGCTCCGCTAATTTTTTTTGTAAAAGATTTATCCATTTATATTTGTAAGGCCCAAATACAGAGAAAGAGAGAGAGAGAAAGAGAGAGAGAGAATCTTTCATCTACTGCTTCACTGCCCAAATGGCCACAACAGCTGGGTCTGGGCCAATCCAAAGCCAGGAGCCAGGAGCTTCTTCCAGGTGTCCTGCATGTGTGCAGGGGCCCAAGCGCTCCTTTCCCAGGTGCATTAGCAGGAAGCTGGATTGGAAATGGAGCAGCTGGGACTTGAACTGACGCCCATATGGGCTGCCAGCACTGCAGGCGGAGGCTTAGCTTTTTACACCACAGTGCCGGCCCCCTCAGCTCATTCTTTTTTTTTTATTTTTATTTATTTATTTATTTATTTATTTATTTTGACAGGCAGAGTGGACAGTGAGAGAGAGAGACAGAGAGAAAGCTCTTCCTTTTGCCATTGGCCGGCGCACCGCACTGATCTGATGGCAGGAGCCAGGTGCTTCTCCTGGTCTCCCATGGGGTGCAGGGCCCAAGCACCTGGGCCATCCTCCACTGCACTCCTGGGCCACAGCAGAGAGCTGGCCAGGAAGAGGGGCAACCGGGACAGAATCAGGTGCCCCGACAGGGATTAGAACCCGGTGTGCCGGTGCCGCAAGGCGGAGGATTAGGGGATCTTGAAGGCTAGAGGATGGAGTAGGGAAAGTTTAAGAGGGATCTAAGTAGAAAGCAAATTACAAAAATAAAAATCACATGGAGGAGCTTCAGTGATAAATGAGAGGGTTGTGCCCTGTATAAAGGAGCTGTAAACCCACTGGCCTCATCTGTTCTTCGTGGTGGAATTGAGGCCGGCAGGGAAGCCCTGAACTAGATGGAGGCTGATTGTTTCCTTGGAAGCTTTGCGCATTACTCAGGTTGCTAAGGATGCTCCTCCTGTCTCTTTCTAGTCCGCCCCAGGAGGCAGAAACAAATATGTGCATATCTACATATGCTAAATGCATCTGCTACTGTTTTTCCTTTGCTTTCTTCAAAGTTCATGTGTTTCCATCCTAACTGTTGGCAATGCTTGAACGTGGATGATCTTTGCTTATGTTTAAACAAACAAAAACAAATCCCTTTCTCTGTTATACTGTAAGTCAGACCAGCTGCTTCAAGAAGATGGTAACAGACCAGGACCATAATTCTGTCTTGTCTAAGATGGAAAAGTATCAATAGTAGAACTGAGACCTGGCAATAATAAAAACTCTCAGCTCCACAAGTATTGCTGACAGCTGATACAATATTTATTCCACAATTACTATGATTAATTCAAAATCAAAGGCTTAAATGAAACAATTCATTTTTCTTCTCTCTCCATATCCTCATATTCATCACTCACTTTTACAATTGGCTGCTGCAAAGTTTAGAGGTGGAAGGGTGGGATTTAACTCTCTACCATCTGTGACTCAGGACTCCTGAGGACGCCACCAATAAAATTGTAGGAAGGGGAATAAAAGTCATATACTTTTGGGATTGAGGAGTTTTTAAAGTTTCCTTTTTTGTCTTTAAAATCAGGATTTCATCTTTAAAAACAAAAGAGTAGATTTAAGCTCCATCAAAATTCACTTTCTCCCTTCTTCAAATGCCAGGAATTTGCAGAAGTCAGCTGTTGGCTGCTTCTTCCAGTTAGACCTCCCCAGAGAAAGCTGCTCCCCCTGACTTGTGCAGCACCCACTGCTCACTGCAGCACCAATCCCATCCCATCCTGGATGGCCACTCATGTCCTTCAACAACCAGGCTACCATCACTGGAGGGTGGCAGCTAGGACTCACTGCCTGTGGCCCAGAGCACCTAGCACTGTGCTGCACAAATCAGAAAGGATAAATTCATGAAAAATTTAATTCGGTCCTCTCTTAGAAGTTGAGTTCAAGGGCAGGTGCTGTGGTGTAGTTGGTTAAGCCTCTGCCTACGGTGCCAGCATCCGATATGGGTGCCATTTCAAGTCCTGGCTGCTCCACTTTGGATCCAGCTCCCGCTAATGGCCTGGGAAGGCAGTGGAAGATGTCCCAAGTGCTTGGGCCCCTGTACCCATGTGGGAGGCCCAGAAGAGGCTCCTGGCTTCTGGCTCCTGGCTTCGGCCCAGCTCTGGCTGTCACAACCATTTGGGGATGAAACAGTGGACGAAAACCTTTCTGTCTGTCTCTCTCTCTCTCTCTCTATGTCTGTAACTCTGCCTCTCAAATTAAATAAATAAATCTTTTTTTTTTTAAATGATGTTGAGCTGGCGCTGTGGCTCACTAGGCTAATCTTCCGCTTTGCGGCGCCGGCACACCGGGTTCTAGTCCCGGTCGGGGTGCCGGATTGTGTCCTGGTTGCCCCTCTTCCAGGCCAGCTCTCTGCTGTGGCCCGGGAGTGCAGTGGAGGATGGCCCAAGTGCTTGGGCCCTGCACCCCATGGGAGACCAGGATAAGTACCTGGCTCCTGCCTTCAGATCAGCGTGGTGCGCCGGCCACAGCGCGCCGGCCACAGCGGCCATTGGAGGGTGAACCAACGGCAAAGGAAGACCTTTCTCTCTGTCTCTCTCTCTCTCTCAATGTCCACTCTGCCTGTCAAAAAAAAAAAAAAAAAAAGAAAAGAAAAGAAAAACTAGCCAGACTTGGCCCCAGAGATATGAGGCGCTGGCATGTTAGAACGTTTCACTTTTGACTGTGGTTTGTATTTCAAGATGTGGCTTGGGAAGACCCTTTCCTACCAGATGGAGCAGAGCCGACACTCACCTTCCCACAGACTGCATGATGTCCAGCAGCAGCGGGGCTGCCAAGTCCGGGCTGAGGTGGATGAACGTGGAGAGGACCACGATGGCCAGCCCCAGGGTCTCTTCATCATATTCTTCAAGAATGGCCCCACAGTCGTGGCATCTGCAAAGAAAACAGGGAGACTGTCCCCAGGAGCACAGCCCTGGTTTCAGGACACCATCCACAGTTGTTTCTGGTGAACCGTGCGAAGGTCTCCAAGCAGAGTAAGCAGGAAATCTCCAGTGCCGCTACCATCGCAGACACAGAACGAACACAGCAGGCAGCGACCGTGAGGGCTCCTCTGATTGCTACAGATTCTTCCAGCTCACAAGCATCTGGCCCGTGCACAGTGGCTGCCTGTGCTGGGGCCTACATTGTGGCATAGCGGGTAAAGCAGCTGCCTGTGACGCCAGCATCCCCTATGGGAGCTGGTTCACGTCCCAGCTGCTCCCTTTTGATCCAGCTCCCTGCTAGAGGCCTGGGGAAGGGAGCAGAAGATGGCCCAAGTGTTTGGGCCCCTGCCACCCACATGGGAGACCCAGCTGAAGCTCCTGGCTCCTGGCTTTGGCCTGATTCAGCCCCGGTTGTTGTAGCCTGCTGGGGAATGAACCAGCAGATGGAAGATCTTTCTCTGTCTCTCCATCTCTCTCTCTAACTCTGACATTCAAATAAATAAATGAATCATTTAAAAAAAAAAAAGAATGAGTGCCAATTGAGCTAACAGCTTGAAGCTTATTGCTATGGATAGGCAGTAACTAGATATATTTTCTTCATTTGTCAAAATTGAAAATTAAAAATACCTAATCGGAGAATCTGCCTGGTGAAGTCAGAGAAACTGCCCTGAACTGGGTCTTGGAGCATGAGCAGGGGTTTACCAGGCAGAGAAACCACAACGAGAAGGGCAGCCACGAACTCTGAGGACAGCACACATCAGGGATGCTCTGAGAAAGACGAGGGAATCGGGGAAAGATCCCCCAGGGGACACGGTGATAGCTTCTTAATCTAAAAGGCCTTATATAACAACAAGGGCATCTGGACTTGCTCCTAGAAGAAATCTGGGGCTACTGAGGGCCGACAAGCCCTCAATATTTTATGCTTCAAGAGGTAACACAGTCAGTTTGACACTCAAAGAATGGACTTTGCTGCCCGAATGGAAAAAAAAAAAAAAAAAAAAAGGACATGCGTTACTTTATTACTTTATCTCCAGCCTCACACTTTGACACTTCTGGGCAAGGGACTTTATTGGTATGAAGTCATTGCAAGGGCTAATGAGCAAGTGAGTATTTGTCCACATTAAAAAAGGGAAATGCCTGAGCATAAACAGAAGCTGCTTTTACAAGATTTCAAAAAGTTCATGGAAAATGAAATTAAAAGAGAAGTTCATTTTGGCACTAAGGAATTCTGAAATCCAGGCATTTAAGAAATCTTAAAAAGTTCTTGGAAGAACTATGCATGGGGGCCGGCGCTGTGGTGTAGTGAGTAAAGCTGCCACCTGCAGTGCAGCCATCCCATATGGGTGCTGGTTCGTGTCCCGGATGCTCCACTTCCGATCCAGCTCTGCTATGGCCTGGGAAAGCAGTAGAAGATGGCCCAAGGCCTTAGGCTTCTGCACCCTTGTGAGGAACCTGGAAGAAGCTCCTGGCTCCTGTCTTCAGACTGGCATAGCTCTGGCCATTGGGGCCAATTGGGGAATGAACCAGCAGATGAAAGACCTCTCTCTCTCTCTCTCTCTCTCTCCCCCTCTCTCTTTCTCTCCCTCTCTCTCTGCCTCTCTTTCTCTCTCTGTGTAACTCTGATTTTCAAATAAAATAAATCTTTAAAAAAAAAAGAAAAACTAAGCATGGATTTCAAAGTTTTTTGCACCAAAATAAACTTACCTGTTAATTATGCATTTTCCACAAACTTTTTTTTAAGATTTATTTATTTATTTGAAACTCAGAATTACATCAAGAAAGAAGGAGAGGCAGAGAGAGAGACAGAGAGAAAGGTCTTCCATCCACTGGTTCACTTCCCAGATGGCTGCAACGGCTGAAGCTGGGCTGATCTGAATCCAGGAGCCAGGAGCTTCTTCTGGGTCTCCCGCACGGGTGCAGGGGCCCAAGAACTTGGGCCATCTTCTACTGCTTTCCCAGGCCACAGCAGAGAGCTGGATGGAAGTGGAGCAGCTGGGACTCGAATCAGCACACAAATGGGATGCCAGCACTGCAGGCGGTGGCTTTACTGGCTATGCCACAGTGCTGGCCCCCGGTCACAAACTTTTAAAAATATATTTATTTTTATTTGAAAGGCAGAGTAACATAGAAATATGGAAAGACAGATGAAAAAAGATTCCATCCACTGGTTCACTTCTGAAATGGCCACAATGATCGAGGCTGAGTCAGGCTGAAGCCAGGAGCTAGAACTCCGTCCAGGTCTCCCACATGGGTGACAAGGGTCCAAGCACCTGGGCCATCTCCCACTGCTTTCCCTCCACAAACTTTCTGAAGTATTCTCATGTAATGAGGCATTTCTAAAAATCACGAATGCACACCAACACTTAGAGCTACAGCCATTGGAACAACAAATTACCACATAAAGCCTTGCACAATGGTGGTGACGGAAGTCTAATTCTAGAAACACGGGGAGGAAAATCATTGCGGGGCTTACTTGTCTGTCATCACCGTCGGCTGCTCGTCGGTGAATTCCTCGGGTGCGGGCACGAACATACTGACTATGCTGGGCGCTGACAGCAGGCTGGACTTAGTGGCACCTGGTTAAGCAGCAAAGAGACACGCAGTGAATAAAGATCAGCTTCCGGGGGCCAGCAGAGGCCCCATTTGCATCTCATACGTCCTCCAGAGGAGAGGAATGCGACTTGGACACCCTAATTGCATTGTGGAAAATCCTCTGTAATAAAACAAAGTCAGGAAGGGTGATTTGTTTCTGTTTGCCTGAGTTTAAGAGCTAGATGTCTCTATCTCCCTTTGCTTTTTGACTGAAGAAAACCAGAGAGCTCAAGTGTGCCAGGAAAAGGATGAAACATAGAGGAAAGAATCCATTCCTGCGCCCCTTCTGTGAGCTGGGACCCTTACTAGCCAGGAGACTCCTACAGGACACTTCTGTGAGCTGGGACCCTTACTAGCCAGGAGAACCCCGTAGACACTTCTGTGAGCTGGGATCCTTACTAGCCAGGAGACCCCCTTGGACACTTCTGTGAGCTGGGACCCTTATTAGCCAGGAGACCCCCATAGGACACTTCTGTGAGCTGGGACCCTTACTAGCCAGGAGACCCCCACAGGACACTTCTGTGAGCTGGGACCCTTACTAGCCAGGAGACCCCCACAGGACACTTCTATGAGCTAGGACCCTTACTAGCCAGGAGACCCCCACAGGATACTTCTGTGAGCTGGGACCCTTACTAGCCAGGAGACCCCCTTGGACACTTCTGTGAGCTATGGCCCTTATTAGCCAGGAGACCCCCATAGACACTTCTGTGAGCTGGGACCCTGACTAGCCAGGAGACCCCCATAGGACACTTCTGTGAGCTGGGACCCTGACTAGCCAGGAGACATAGGACACTTCTGTGAGCTGGGACCCTTACTAGCCAGGAGACCCCCACAGGACACTTCTGTGAGCTGGGACCCTTACTAGCCAGGAGACCCCCTTGGACACTTCATGGCTGGCGTCACAACTTCATGCCTACTTTAAAGTGCTGCTAATTAGGAAGGGAAAGAGATGCCAGAACCCCACATACCTAAGCAAGAGGAGATATTTGAGCTAAGAATTGTCATTACAGTTTTCTACTTTGGAAATTAATATTGCAAGCTGCAGAGCAAAAAGACTTCATGTTTGAGATGGAAGCTTTTCTGAAAGAACTAGCAAGTGGTTTGAAGGGACTCGCTCCACGTCAGCTAGTTGATCCCACAGTGTTTAGGACTTTGGGTTCTGATGCCACCCAAGGAACCCAAGGCAGGAACATTGGCCACACATGCCAGTGATGAGCACATCCGGGGAGGGAAGTGGCTCCTCTCCATTAAGAAAGCCACCACTGAGACTGGAGTTGTAGCACAGTGGGCTAAGCTGCTGCCTGAGACGCTGGCAGCCCATATCAGAGAGTTGTTTTGAGTCCTGGCTGCTCAATGTCAGATCCGGTTCCCTGCTAATGTTACTGGAAAGGCAGTAGAAGGTGACCCAAGTGCTTGGCTCCCAACGTGGAAGACCTCATGGAGTTCTTGGTTCCTGACTTTAGCCTGGCCCAGCCCAGCTGTTGTGGCCATTTGGAGAGTGAACCAGTGGATGGAAGATCTCTCTGTCTCTGTCTCTGTCTCTGTCTCTCCCTTTCTGTGTGTAATTCTGCCTTTCAAATAAATAAAATAAATCTTAAAAAAGAAAGAGGAGGAGGAGGAAGCCACCAGTACTGGACAGTCTCTGACGCCTTCTCAGAAGAATCCCAAAGCGACAGCCCCAATAACGTCACCCTCTACAGCAGGGGTGGGGAGTGTCTGGCCCATGAGCCATACAAGGCCTGCAAAATCATTTGGTCTGTCCCAACAAGGCAACCACAGTTGGCACTCGAAATTCAATAAATCTATAGCAGGCTAATGTTTGAGTTGATGATTCTGCACGGGCCATGAGTGATGTTATAAATACCCACATGGTCCTTGACAGAAAAAAGGTCCCACCCCGACAGCAGAGTAGTGACTTCGACTCTGAGTTCTTCCCAGGGGAGATAAGGCACAGAACCCCATGGCCATTAAAAACTGGGTTTTTAATTTAATTTAAAAAACTTCTTAAAAAAGGTTCTCCTCAAGGAACTAGTAACTTGGTGCTGAAAAGAAAACTCTCTATGATCTTTCCTTAAATAGGAGAAAGATAACGATTCAGAGAATTCACTTCTAAAGAAATCAAAATAAAATTTTTGGAAGTCTAGCCAGGTGGGAAATGAGCTTGGATCTGAGAGAAGAAGATTGAAGCCTCGGACAGTCAGGATGCTCGCACACGGCAGTCTTCCTTGCATGATCAAGGGTGGCAAACTGTACTCGTGAGAAGCAGGAGACCTGCAAACCCGGACAGCAAAGGAAAGTATCTGAAAAGAGATTCATTTTATTTTATTTTGAAATGCAAAGCAACAGAGAGGGGGCAGTGGGAGAGAAAGTGAGACAGAGTTATCTTTCATCTACTGGTTCACTCCCCAGATGGCCACATGGCCCAGGCTGATACAAGCTAAAGCCCAGAGCCCAGAACTCCACCCAGAACTCCCTGTAGGTGGCTGGGGCCAAGTGCTTGGGCTGTCACCTGCTGCTTTTCCAGGCGCAATAGCAGAGAGCTGGATCAGAAGCTGAGGCTCCAACTAGGATTCTGATGCGGGATGCCCGTGTCGCAGGCAGTGCCTTAGCCCACAGCACCATGACACCGGCCCATTTCTGACACTTCCTAAGATCCCAAGTGGGGATCCAATGTCACTGGGATATTGATCAGCTGTCTCTGAGATAACATTCTTTCCTAAACCTAAGGGTATCATTAACAACTATCCCTGATTGCTTCATAAAGATGTTGCCCTAATATAACCAGCATAAGCATAAATCAATGGATAGTATAAGATGCAAGAAATGGGCCAATCGATTATCAGACAGTATTGTAAACAGCAGGAAGCTACTTGAAGTTTAAATCCAAAACTCCCCATTTCTTAAACGTCGACAGACCATGTTGACCAGATGTTCAAATGCCTGATCTAAAAGTAGGAAAAAATCAGCCCATGGGGGACAGGCTGATGTGGACTCAGCCTAACCAGACACATAAGAAATCGATAAAAATAAAAACCTGTGAATCAAGGCTGTCAGAAGACTGCGCTGATCACCACGGTACAGTAAGCAGAATTCAGGTTGAGCAAAGGGAGGGACTAGAGGTGATTTCGGGGGTTTCAAACCCATCCTTACCTAATACCAATGAAAAGGAGATATTTTCCACGACAGCAGCATGGCTCTGTCTTTTCCTATAACCACACAGACTGCCTGGTGCAGGGTTTACAGCAGCTGTCTGTTAGAGCAGACAGGCTGATCATCCAGCACTGGTCCTGTAGGCCAGGACGAGCTGTGTCGATGGAATCCTGAACGCTGGTGCCGAGGGGAGCGCAAGAGGAATGTCCAAGAAGAGGGGAGATGGAAAGGAAGCTTGGCCTCATCTCCCTCTTGTCGCTCCTGAGGTCTGCACTGAGCAAGCGGATCTCCGCACCGCGGAGCTGCTGCCCACACTTCCAAAGCTGCCACTCCTGGTTCTCCTTGCAAATGCCCAGAACTCGAAGCAGAAACAGAGGGGCCTCAGAAACCCGAACAAAGAGGGGACCACCTCCCTCCAAAGCCCAATTTCAAAGCTGGAGATTTTGTTAAAAATCCTCTTGGGAAACTTTGAGATAGGAGAAACTGTGAAGCAGTTTCTTTGTCTCGAAGCACCTCTGCAGGCATGCAGTCGACCCCAGCTGCTCCAACGGACCCCTCCATTTATAAGAGAGACCGGCTTTTCAGCTTCGTTCCATTCCTTCATTCCACCTTCTCAGCTACTAAGTCACTAGACCATGAACAAGTACCAACGATTTGTGTGACCACCTTGGCTTCTACTCATAAAAGCTTCCCCCCGCCCAACAGATGAAAGGAGTCACAGCATCTGACACGATGGTTGAACCTGCTACTCATTCCCAAAGTCTAAGCAAAAGTCAGACAGAAGCAACCCCTGCCTTGGGAGAACCAGAAGAGGGGAGGTCTAGAAAAGCAGGTGTGCCTTACTTAAGAGACTACGTAACGGATGACTTGCAATTCTTCGTTGGTGTTGTCTTAGCACTGATAGTTTAACCTGCCTTCTGAATTAGTAGAAGAACAAAAGTCATGATAAACTGCTATTGTGTTTCATATTCATGAGACGAACTAGGAAAATATGCTGATGACCCTCAGCATGCTCCCATGAGCAGCTAAAGTTAAGTGTGTGGTTTCAGCACACACTGTAGATAGCGGAAAAGAACCTGTTCACCCGTGACCTGAACACTCTCAGAGAAATACAGAGATGAAGCACCACGCACAGAAGAGTAGGTAAAGGTAAAGGATGATAGGGAAAACTGATCTGTATAAGGAAGAACACTAGAGAACCCATGGAGGTCCAGCTTAGAAAAGATGGAATAAGCAATAGATACCTATTTTCTAATCTCCAAAACATAATATATGTGACAGACTAGACTTGCATTGCGTGGCCCAAGGATTGGAAAGTCACTATATGGAAGAGTTCTCTGTTGGTCTTGTTCAAAGATGAGACGCCGCAAGTTCCCAGTCCCTGAAGGTGTGTGGGCAAAGGCTGGAGCCGCTGCACAGAGCCGCCACACAGGAGGTCTCGGCACCTGCTGGGCGGCGGGGCCCACGCAGCCTCTCTCAGCGTCTTCGCTCTGAGACTTGACGCCACTGACCTCTCATTCTCAGCGGCTGTCCCTCCAGGTCAGGGTTTAGGCACATTGGCACATTACACTGGCGTTTCCCGGGCTGTATCTGTTCTGTGGATAAACAGAGCATTTCAGTCTTCAGTGTGGTCAGTTTTAGTGCAATCCACAACACATACAAGAAATAGACCCAATTATCTCTTGGGGGCCTTTTTTGGGATATTCTTACTGTTACTGATTAACACTGAAGGGATGCATTCTGGATTTTATAGTAGGCCTGCCTGGAGTTTCACTACAAACCTGCCATTCAGTTATATGAAATGCAACTAAAAACAGGGGGCATCTAAAACCATTCCAAGTTAGTCCGTACCTCCCCCCTCACCTCACCACCCTGCAAAGCTCAAATCTCACATCTCCTGATATGAAATGAAAGGCTAATGTCATGGCCATGAAATAAATATTTCATGCAAATCAATCAATGCGTAAGGGACAATTTGGGGCAATGGCCAGAGAGGTCATACAGAAAACATGTAGAACTGGTAGAAGGAAATGTCAGGCCTTTGATGGAGGGGTGGGAGCAGGGATAAGCAGGCAAGGAGAGAAGTGGAGGAGGATGCTTCAGGAACATTCCTTCACGAGATGGGTCACCAAACGCACACAATGGAGAGACGCAGGCATCTGGACGGGAGCAGGTCTCAGCCCAGAGACCAGGCTGCATTCTCAGTGTGTCTGCATCTACAGGACCAGATTGCTTTTGTGGGGACAGTAAGTCTCCAAGCCAGCATGTGTGGTTTAACGTGACATGCCACCTGACTTCGTACTGCACATCACGGGCTATACCCTGGACTCCGGCTTGGGAAGTATTTTTCATCTGCACTACTCAAAACAAGAAGGCTGAGATGAGGCTCTAACAGGATGTGGTGGCTGCAGGACTTGGGGATGGAGAACTCAGCTGACAGAAGTTCAGACAGCACGTAAATGGTTACATAGTAAATGAGAAAACACCGTGACATGAACAAGGTTGCAATCTGGCTGAAGAGTGAAAAATTCAGTTAAATGGGTTATTTGGCATCCTGCAGATTTGTTTAGATTAAAATTTGGATTGGAAAATCGTAACTCCACTGAATTGGTCAAACTAGGTTATATCTGTGATCAGGATCTAAACTGTTTAACTCAGGCAGAGCTGCCTGCTACAGGAAGCAGCAGCAAGTACAATGACCGTCACAGCCTCCAGGTCCACCTACGGGAAGCCGGGCAAAGCAGCCTCACTTCGTCATGCTGCTGCTGCGCAGTAAGGAGAGAGACACGGGCCTCCGCAGGACGAACAGAACTTCCCAGACCAGCAACACGACCTCCCCTCCTTCTCTTCCTTGCCTGCTGGCTTTTGGCTATTCATTGCTCACCAACATGCCAATAATATAAAGGAAAAACACTAAGCCTTTTCAAATATTAAGAGCTGTATAAAGTTGAGGAGACTTGGCCGGCGCCGCGGCTCACTGGGCTAATCCTCCGCCTGCGGCGCCGGCACCCTGGGTTCTAGTCCCGGTTGGGGCGCCAGTTCTGTCCTGGTTGCTTCTCTCCCAGTCCAGCTCTCTGCTGTGGCCCAGGAGTGCAGTGGAGGATGGCCCAGGTCCTTGGGCCCTGCACCCGCATGGGAGACCAGGAGGAGGCACCTGGCTCCTGATAGGTGCAGCACGCCGGCTATGGCAGCCATTTGGGGGTGAACCAATGGAAGGAAGACCTTTCTCTCTGTCTCTCTCTCTGTCTAACTCTGCCTGTCAAAAAAAATTTTTTAAAAGTTGAGGAGAGTTGAAACTCCCTGTTAAACGTGGGGTTGTGTCTGGTGTGTAGGATTTATCTAGATAAGCCTTCTCTACTTTTTGAAGAATAACAAGGGCAGATAAGATGTCATGTATATCAATATTATTGTTTTGAAAAATAGCAGTTTCAAGATTTGGGGTTTTGTAGACATTGAAGTTCCTAGTCATAAGGCAGAATATTGAAATAATCTCATATTCGTGTAGCCAGAAAGTACTAACCAGCACACTACAGGAGTCCCAGTGCTGGCCCTCAGAGCACATCACAGTATAAACCCTGCACTTCTATAGTGCATGCATGTCACATACGTGGTCTCAAAACTCAAATAACCCATTTAATCTTTTTAAACAAAGGAAAAGCAGGCACTTCAAAGAGGATCACGACAGCGCCACTGGCTTCAGAGGGTGGTATGTGTGCAGAATGTGGAGGAAGCTGAGGAAACAACGTGCTCGTGTTTCAGACAGACACATCATGGCAGTCAGCTCGACTTTAAAGCCTGGGTCAGGTGCGGTCCCGTCTCAGGACATGAGGGTGTGTGGTTGCAAGTTGGTGGTCCTGCTGACTGAAGCACTCAACTCCTATTCCCAAACCTACCAGCAGGTCACCAGGTCACCCAGCTGGGATGTGTTATTTTTATTGTTAGTGCTATAAATATTCCTTTACTTTTTGGCACTTGATAGCTTATAAAATAGAATATATCAAAAATCTGAGGCTTTCATTTATTTTTTAATTTGCATCATGAAATTATAGCTTCACTCCCTCCTCCCCAGATCAATAACCTAGCATATGGAATCCAGGTGTTACAAAAAAAAAAAAAAAAAAAAAAGAAAAGAAAGAAAAAGAAAGAGTGGGACTAGCTTAGATGGAAGAACATGTCATTCCAGAACACCCAGAAATTGTAAATAGACTTATTAATCACTTTAGGTGTTTTTTTTTTAATTATTTGACCAAAGAACATGAGAGAAAAATCTATTTTTTAGCAAGGGAGCAGAGTGGACACAGACAAGTGACATTAGCTAATCTGAGAGGTAAAACAAGAAGAAAAAGCTTGACCCACCAGTGTCCCAGTTGCTGATGTTATGGGGGGCGCTAGACTGATGTTCCAGCTGTCGCTTCATTAACTGGCTCATTGTCAGAACTCCCAGGGATCCCCTTTTCATCTGCCTACACTGAGCTATATGGAGGAAATTAGGAGATGATTACTAGGGGCATCAGTCCCCACAGCACACAAAGGTCTACACACCATACAGAACCGCAATGGAACCTTCATTAGCTACTCGCAGTTTTGGCGAAGGACATGATGTCACCCAAGTGATAAACTCAGGCACTCTGCTGCTCTGGGTGCCTGTCTTCACTCGGTCATGACACTGACAGAGCTATCAGCACTGATGTGCAGCCTGTAACTGTTTATTCCAGGTACAATAGAATGAAAGATGATTCTTGTCTTTTTTTTTTTTTTTCACTTGTACACTCTGCTATGTTCCAAAACAGACTGAAGACACAGAATACTTACTACTCGGAATTTATAGCTTCACTTTCTTTAATGGAGCTTTTGCAGTCATAGTTTCAGTCTTCATGTCATCCCCAGGAGCTCCCCATGTATGTAAGCCTGTGTGTATGCTGTGCATGTGTGTGTACATTGATATTTTAGAACAGAATAACACACAAGAATCCCAAGTTTTACAGTGAGGAATTGCATCAAATGAAATCATGTTACTCAGAACCACACAGCCACGGAGGTGGTCCTAAAACTAAAGTACGTCAATTTCAAAGTCAATGTTGTCTCCAATCTCCATGTGAGCCTCTGTCAACGTTTGAAAAGCGTGAAGCAAATAAGGTTCCATAAGTATGGTCTAGTAAGTATCTTTGGTTCAGAAAATGGTGGTAAAAGTTTTTTATCCTGCAGTGAAGCATTGACAAATATCCCACCAGCAAAATGTTAAGTTAGAAGCATTTCCAAACCAGAAAACAACGAAGAACATTTAAGCCAGGAGCCTCCTCTTCTCCTCCTGGCCCATCCAGAGCAGTCTCACCAGCCCTACCATCCACCCAGGGCCAGAGACCGACCATGGCCAGTGCGGCTTTCCTACATGGCCCCAGACACCTGGATATTTGACGTCTGTGGCTATACACTCCCTTCCAATGTAATTGCAAACAGCAAAGCTACGGACTACATGATATAGAAGAGGATGGTAGGAACTGGGAAGTCGTAGATGTTACACACAGGTTCTGCAATCATGATACCAAGGCAGCAACTTGGTATGGCATGAAATCAATCATAACATTATTTTTAATGTAATTAGCATGCTGTTTTGACTAATGGTAGTCATGGCATGTTAAGCTACAAAATAATCAACTGATAAACTTATCAAAAGAGAAGAATGTGATGAGAATATTTGTGTCTTGGAGTTCATATTTATTGAATCAATGGAAACAGCTACTTAAATTAATCTCTGGTTTTTGTTGTTGGCTGATAAAGTTTACAGTTTCATGACTCACTGGAAAGGTGCAATTTCAAGGAAAATTCAAAAGCAGGAATATTCCAAAAGATTTCACAAATCTAAAAATTACCAGATTCCTAATCAAGAAGGAATGAAAACCCTTAGTGTTGCATGCTTTCTCCAATTCTCAGCTGTTTCTAAAGACAGGAGAATTCCTTGGGGGGTAAAAACCCTTCATGCTTAACTCAGTAGTTAGGGAACTTGGCATTATTCCTCCAAGAGCAGCAAAACACATGCTTTTCATGGTGAGGAGAGGCAGAAAACCAGTGATGTGCTAAGCCAAATCCAAAAGGCCTAGATTCAGTCTTTGGGATTGTGATACACTTATTTTATGATAAATTTAACTAGCACCAGAGTTGTACTCACTTTATCATCCTATCTCAGGTTATACTCTACTTGGAATTCTAACTAGACCTCACTATCTTTAATTGACATGCAAATTTAGAGAAAACATACTTTCATGATTTTATTATGTGGCCTTAAAAATGGGCATTTTAGGAGCTGGCATTATGGCGTAGTAGGTAAAGTCACCACCTGCGAAGCCAGCATCTCATATGAGTGTCGGTCCCTGTCCTGGCTGCTCCACTTCCAATCCAGCTCCCTGCTAAAGGGCTGGAAAAGCAGCAGAAGATGGCCCAAGAGTTTGGGCCCAGGAGAAGCTCCTGGTTCCTGGCTTCAGCCTGGCCTAGGGCTGGCTGTTGCAGCCATCTGGGGAGTGAAGCAGCATATGGAAGTTCTCTGTCTCCCCCTCTCTCTGTAACTCTGACTTTCAAAATAAATTTTAAAAATCTTTAGAAGGGGGGAGGGAATTTTAAAAAATAAAGAAAGTAGGTATTTTAACAAATTCTCAAAAAGACCCTTTGTGATAAAAGAAAAACAATCAGATTCAAAACTAGTTGTTCTTCTTTGCTACACAAAGGACAAATTACTGTCACTTGGAACACTTGGAAACTATTTCTTGGAATGTTGATAGCTCGATCACAACTGAATTTAAATTATTCTAAGGCAGTGAGGTGTACCAGAAAAAAAAAAAAAGAACATGAGCTTCAAAATCTAACAGACCTAGTATAAATTCTTATTATCTATGACTTTGTAATTCTAGGATTCTAGGCGAGTCACAGAGCCTTTCTGAACCTCAGCTCCCTGGTCTCCAGGTCGGGTCAGCACTATCTGCCATGCAGTGCTGATGTGGATTGGAGTGGATAGCAATGCGTGTGGTCATGTAGCACAGTGCCTGGCACAGGGTGGTAAATGGAAACACGACGGGTAGTGCACTTGCAAACTGCTTAAGAACAGAGGGCGGCTTCTTTTGATCCCAGTGCCAAGCGCGGCGCCTGGCACCCAGCAGACACACAACAAGTAGTTGTTGAATGAATGGACGCATGAAAAATGAGTGAATGGATGGATGAGGATGGTGCTGTTCCGTACTACCAGTTCAGCATTTACGATCTTTATCTCGTCTATCCGGATCATGCTCATTTCAAAAGATGGTCAAATAAAAATGAAGTAGCTGTTTAGGCAGCCTCCACATGAAACACAAAATTAATCAGCCCACGAGACAAAGGTTTACAGAAGTTGTGCCTTTGCATCTCTGATTCCTAGCAAGCATTTCGCGCCTTAAAGTCTCTTAATTGAATTCATTGAGCCAGGTGGACACCCTTAGGAAACAATGAACTCAAACTGCTGATAGATAAGATCTAGGACCCAGATAAGAGAAGAGAATTTCAAAGTACTTGGTTCCTGTTGGTTCTGGAAAAGGCTATGCCATTTTTATTTTCTGATCCAGAGGGGCTAGATCAAGTCGAATGCGAGGTCAGCATTTATTTTATGCCAATCGCGATAAAATGGTGTCCATGGTGGAGGTGATTTGAATGAAATAAAAGTTTCCATGTAAATTCTGCATAGACAATGTGTTCCACCTGTCCTACAGCTGGTTCCATGCTTTATGTTTATGGTAGTAAAAAAACAATTTTTATCTCATTGAGTGATAAAATTCAGTGATTATTTAACAAATCAAAATTCTTGGAAATCAGTGATCATCCTGATTTATCAAACAGTTGAGATATGGAAATAAGTGGCTCACCCTATCTCTCAGACTCTTTAACAGCATAGTATCACCAAGGAAGCTAACACAATATTTAAAAAGGGAAAAATATACCTAAATTGCCAAAACTGAAAACAATCAAACAGACCATGCTCCAAAATGAGTGGCAGGTGAAATGATCACTGGAGGAAAGCTTACTTGTTATTGAGGAATGGCTACTTGTTTCCGGCACACCTGCTTCTAAGGTAGGGGCAGACGAAGATTCTCGTGGCATTTCCAAAGTTGAAAGTCCTTTCGCAGAAGGATCTACAAACAGGAGTATTATTGAAAATTCAGAACACTGATTAAAAGGAAGTCCAAAAATTCTTTTCCAAGTCTTTTCCTTTAAAAGCACATTCCAATCTTTATGTACATTGTGGCCCTAATAATTATTTTAATGGAATTATATACACACAGGCTTCCATGCTCCATGGAGGGCTGATTCTACACTACATTTTGCAGATAAGGGATCTGCTTCTTAGAGACTGAAGATGGCACAATTACGGAGCTAAAACTCAGCAGGTTCACAGTGCAAACCCTTGAACAAGTCACTTAACCTTCCATCCCAAACTTTTTCATCTAATACCTAAAGATGTTCAAGGTGCATTCCACCTAGCTCTGTCTTTGTCCAGCAATTTCCTGTTCATCACTTCCATCTCAATCCCCATAGAAAATTCCACCTCCAAGGAGGTTTCCAGGACCCCATTCCGCCCCTCAAAATACAAACAAAAACACTGGGTCAAATGAATCTCTTACATAACTACATAGCACCTTCTCCTTAACCTTTTCCAAAATTACTCACACAATAGTGTTAACTGTTTACTTGTCTATCAGTTTTGACAACCAGAATTAATTTGAGTAGAGATTGTATCGAACTGAGAGTAAATGTTCATTATTAACTCAGATGCTATATTTTATTAGGTAAGCAAGAAACAAAGAAGTATATTGTATCATTTTCCTCTATTTGACCATTGTTGTACCTAAGGTGGGATATTTCCTGCACATAATATTGTCTTATTGATCTATCTGCAATATTGAACTATCAAGCTGTCCCACATTATTCTGAGTAATTTCTGATTATCTTTTAAAACTTCCTGAAAAGTTTTATGGTTTCCCATTGCAAAAGTGTTAAGCAAGTCTTTGCTGTCTTTAGCACTACCTCACAGTGGCACTGGGCATCTTGCTGTCTTGCAGTTAGGACTGTGGGTAACCAAGAATCCACTGTGCTGCCATTAGGAGAGGCCCATCCTAGATGGCTTCAAATATTTTTTAAAGATTTATTTATTTATTTGAAAGGTAGAGTTAGAGAGAGAGAGAGAGAGGGAGAGGGAGAGACAGAGAGAGATCTTCCATCTGCTGGTTTACTCCCCAAATGGCCACAATGGCCAGAGCTGGGCCTATCCAAAGCCAGGAGCCAAGATGTTTTTCCAGGTCTCCCACATGGGTGCAGGAGCCCAAGTACTTGGCCATCCTCTGCTGCTTTACCAGGTGGATTAGCAGGGAGCTGGATCAGAACTAGAGCAGCCAGGACTCAAACCAGTGCCCATATGGTATGCTGGTGCTGTGGACAGCAGCTTTACCCACGGTGCTACAGCACCAGCCCTGTGGCTTCAAATTTTTAGGCTTAATAATGTGTCAGTCTCATCTTCCCCACAATATCAATTTTTTTTCTTGCACAGAGCAACCCCCATGCATAATACAAAAATACAGATGAAGGATGCTGTTCTGTTACTGGATGGCTATGAAACTTGCTAAGCTGTCATAAAAGTAAAATAGCTCTTAGATGAGGGCCTATGAGAAAGAGGGTTTGAGCATATTCTCTCAGGCCTTCTGCCCAAAGCACCAGGCATAACCACCTCTCTTTCCCTGATCTACCTCCATTCTATGTGAGCTGCAATTCTGGCATAAGAACCCCAACAACAATGTAGAATGAGAAAGTTTAAAGCAAATTTAGAACTTTTAGAGTTTTGGTATGACTATTAAAATCCTTCATATATCTTTAACTTTTTTAAATATTTATTTATTTTACTTAAAAGTCACAGTTACACAGAGAGAGGAGAGGGAGAGGGAGAGGGAGAGGGAGAGGGAGAGGGAGAGGGAGAGGGAGAGGGAGAGGGAGAGGGAGAGGGAGAGGGAGAGAGAGAGAGAGAGTCTTCCATCTGCTGGTTCACTCCCCAGATGGTTGCAATGGCCGGAGCTGAGCTGATCTGAAGCCAGGAGCTTCCTCCGGGTCTCCCACATGGGTGCAGGAGCCCAAGGACTTGGGCCATCTTCTACTGCTTTCCTAGGCCATAGCAAAGAGATGGATGGGAAATGGAGCAGACAGGACTCGAACCGGCGCCCATATGGGATGCTGGCACCAAAGGTGGCAGCTTTACCCTCTACACCACAGCACCAGCCACCATGTATCTTTAACTTCTAAGAAAATTTACTTGAGAGAAAGATAGAGGAAGAGAGAGACTTCTCATCCATTGGTTCACCCTCGAAATAGCTGTAACAGCTAGAGGGGGTTGAACCTGGGGGCTGAGAACTCCATCCAGGTCTCCTGTGTGCGTGGCAGAAACCCAACTACGGCTGCCTCCCAGAGCCCACGGTAGCAGGAAGCTGCAATTAGAATCAAGAGCCAGAACCTGAATCTAGGTACCAAAATGAGGGATGCAGGTGTCTTAACCAGAAATCCAAACACCTACCACTACCTTTAACTTTAAAGAAACATCATTATTCTAAGATAAACATCAAGATTCTTTAATCCAGGAAATTTTTCCCTTAGTCCTCAATAATTTTATGAAACCTTTTATTTGTATATGGTTTAAGACAAATATTTGGATAGAGCTATTTGCTTGGCCTGAAACATTTGTATTCAATTTTTATAGTAACATAAAGCAGAAAATGTCACACCATCCTTCCATTCATTGATCAGATACTTATCAGCACTCCGCTAGTCACTTGGGATACAACCAGTGAACAAACCAGACAAAAGTCCTGGCCCTTGGGAGCTTGCATTGTTGTAGCAAGAGACACACAATATGCATAAAAGTAACAAATTACTGTCAGAAAATCAATTCTTTGTAGAAGAGAGAGGAGAATAAGAGATACCAAGATGCTGGGTAGGAGTGGGAAGGTGGAGTATAGTCCAAAGCAGGCCTCACTGGGAGCCCAGTGCTTGTTCAAAAGTTAAAATAAGAGAGGGAGTGAGCTAGGCAGATATCAGACTGTCCCAGGTGACAGGACGGCCAGAGTCAAGGTCCTAAGTAAGGATTAGGTAAGGAGTGTTCAAGACAGGACAAGAAGCCACAGTGGCCAAGTAGGATTGTGGATGGAATATTGCCAGTGAACTCAGAGAGCTAAAGAGGGTGGGGGCCATGCAGGTCTCTCTGCACACTTTAGGAACCTGGGTTTAGATGATGATGGAAATGGGGAAACACTGGAGGGTTTTAAGCAGTGGAACACCAAAAGTTCATGTTTTAAAGGATTGCTCTGGCTGCTGTGTCGTGAGGGTGTAAAGGCAACAGGGTAGAAGGCGGAAGACCAGTTAGGAGGCTGCAGCAGTTAACCCAGGTGAAAGATGTTGGTGGAGGTAAAAAGAAGGCACCACACACTGGGTATGTTTCAGAGTTAGATTAGGGTTGCCAGACAAAATACAGGATGCCCAGTTAAATTTTAATTTCAGATAAACAGATAATTTTTAGTATAGGTGCATCCCTTGCACCGTTTGAGAAACATGGCCTCGACTCTTCACTTCTTCCTGAATCCATGCCTGCCATCCTGTGACTTTGAAGTTCTTCCTGCAAAACAAGCAGAGTAGATTTCTCCTCTTGCCTTAGATTCAGCCATGGGGTTTTCTCTGGCTAACAGAATGTTTGCAAGTATAACATGACCAAAGGCTTGAAAAGTCCTGGGCGTGCTCTCTTATAGCTCTACCATTAGCATGAGGAGAACATTCCCAGGCTTCAGGGCCCCTGAGTGAGGGTGACTTTCACATGAAGCCAAGCCTTGCCATCCAGTCAAGCCCAGCCTAGGGCAGGTGACCTCCAGATGGCCAGCAGACTCTTGACCTAAATAGCTGCTTCTTGTTGTATGATGTGGAGCACTCCGTTACACAGTATTGTCCCAGAAATAGTTGACTGACAGCTGTCTCAGCCTACAGACAACCTGTAAAGCCATAAGACTAGGATGAGACCTCCAAGAAAGTGAGTGTCCATGGAGAAGCAAAAAAGGCGAAAGAGGGAGACTCTAGGACACTCACTTATTGGGGAGATAAGGAGGAGTCAACGCAGAGACTGAACACGGAGAAAAACAAGAGTATGGCATCCTGGAAGGCAAGTGCCGTGGAAGTGAGCAACTGTGTCAAATCGGGCATCTATGTCAGAAGACCAGACCTGAGAGCTGGCCATCGGGTTTAGCAGGGGAGCTCACTGGTTGCCTTGACAAGTGCAGTTTTGGCGGAGCAGTGGGATGAAAGCTTCATGGGAAGATTTTTAGGAATATAATGGGAGTCCCTTGGGTATGAAGATAATAGTAGGGAGGCTTGGGATCGATCAAGAACTTTTTTTTAATAAAGAGGGAGAAATTAGATCATGTTTAAGTCAGGGATCCTTTAACAAGAGAAGGAGGATTTGGGGGGGGGGGTGTCCTGTAACCTCTGTGAAGGAAACAGGATCTTGGATAGGAGCACATCACCTGTAGCCCCCGCAAGGGGCCCTTGCTCAGCCAGGACCATGGACTTCTGACGCAGGAGAAGGATATCAGGAGTCAAAACAGAGGGGCAGAAAGACTCAGAACAAGCGCAGAGATTTGGCCTAGCAGTTATGATGTTGCATGGGATGCCCGCGTCCCATATTGGAGTGCCTGAGTTCAAACCCCAGCTTGGCTCCCAGTTCCAGCTTCCTGCTAATGCAGTCGTGGTTCAAGTAGTTGGGTCCCGGGAAGACCCAGATCGAGCTTCCAGCTGCTGACTTTGGCCTGGCCCAGCCCCATCGTTGTGGGCAATCAGAAGTCTCTCTCTTTCTCTCTCTCTCTCTCTCTCTTTCATATCAATCACCAAAAAAAGAGTAAAGGAGATGAAGAGTGGCCTGGCCTCTGGGGCTTCCTGCAGGGCTGATGTGCATGGAGAAGTCAGCCCTGGACTCCAGGCAGCTGGAGGTGGCAAAGCTGTGAATCTGGGGAGAGTGTCTGGACCTCCCTTGCTCCTGCTTATAGAATCAAGAAAGTCCGGGGAAGCCTGGGTTTTACCCTGAGCAGATGCAGGAGATAGAAAATTATTATAATAGTATAATAGTCCATTACAAAAATTTTAGAAACATTATTTGAATTGTCAGATCATTTTCTCTTGTTCTGGTATCAAATGTTTGAATACAAAGCCAATTTCCTCCTTGGTAGCCTGGAAAACAATCTGGTGTAAGGATGAATAAAGAAGGGGCTGGCACTGTGCACAGCGGGTTAATGCCCTGGCCTGAAGCACCAGCATCCCATAGGGGCGCCGGTTCTAGTCCCAGCTGCTCCTCTTCCGATCCAGCTCTCTGTTATGGCCTGGGAAAGCAGTAGAAGAAGAAGGCAACACACGGACACACACAGACGTGCTACAACCCATAAACAGCCCGTGTAACACTACAGGCCTCACAGTTCCTCACAGCCCCACACTGCAGACCACCATACTTTCTAGGCCAGTGCTGACCTCTGCCCACACGCAGCATTTTTCCTGTCTCCAACGAATAAAAAGGTGTCCCAATTTCCCCAGAAATCTTAGCTTGTTATCACCGGGATTTCCCCCCTTGTCTTCCTGGAGTATAACCCTTTCCGAATATGCTGATGTCCAGCCAACAGATCTGCAGTGTCATTGAGATGCATAGCACTATTGCATCAGCTACAGAACAGTTAGAAGTCTCTGGAAATGCCTGGGCAAATCAAAGAGCCAGGTGCATTCTCTTAGCAGTTGCTTTTGTGTGGAGTAGTGGAAAGAGCAGGGCTACAATCAGGAAGACGGTCCTGGCACTGCTGCTGCCCGCCTGCGTGACCCTTGGCCAGGCACAGTGTCTCCTCTAAGCCGTGCCAGCTTCTTCTCTAACATGAGAGCCTGGACTAGAGGACCCCAAGATCTTTGTCATCCTCAATGTTCTCTAGACTATGAATCTTGTAAAATGATTGTCCCTGGGCAACTGCGTTTTCCTAAAGATTCACATTATTATTGTTGTTAATACTATTTTAGATCTGAACTAAAACACAATGTCCCAATCAGTACTGTGGAAATACTGCAGGCCACGGTGTTTTAGAATGACGTGGACAACTGACTTGCCACTGCTTTCAGGTTGTCTTTCTTAGAACACAGCCTCCAAGGAACTACAAGAAACGGCAAAGACAGGAAACCCAAGCACTGTGACAGCTTCCCCATCAAGTAGCATCCATGGATTAGGGTCCAAGTTGTCACCGGTATTTGGTTAGCCAATACAGTTGGCTGTACTGGAGTGACAGGGTCCTGGCTGCTCTGCTTCAGATCCAGCTCCCTGCTAATACACCTGGGAAGGCAGCAGAAGATGACCCAAGTATTTGGGCCTCTGCCACCCATGTGGGAGACCCAGATGGAGGTCCAGGCTCCCAGGCTCCCGGATGCAGCCTGGACCAGCCCTGGCCATTGCAGCCATTTGGGGTAGTGAACCAGCAGATAGAAGATCAGTCTCTCTGTCTCACTCTCTTCTTTCTCTCTCCATCTATCTCTCTTCCATTCCTTCTCCTCTCTGCCATTCTGCCTGTCAAATAAAGAAGTCAATCTTTTTAAAGATTAGACCTGAAATGATTATATAGGAAATTCTTAATCACCGCAAGCACTCTTTGCTTTATTTTCACTCCTCATAGCTGTTCTTCCTTTGGACTCTACCAGAGTTCACTGAAGTCGTGCAGGGGAAACACGCCAACAAGAGCTAAATTTAGGGACGGCACCGCGGCTCACTAGGCTAATCCTCCGCCTTGCGGCGCTGGCACACCGGGTTCTAGTCCCGGTTGGGGCGCCGGATTCTGTCCCGGTTGCCCCTCTTCCAGGCCAGCTCTTTGCTGTGGCCAGGGAGTGCAGTGGAGGATGGCCCAAGTGCTTGGGCCCTGCATGCACATGGGAGACTAGGAGAAGCACCTGGCTCCTGCCATCGGATCAGCACGGTGCGCCGGCCGCGGCGGCCATTGGAGGGTGAACCAACGGCAAAGGAAGACCTTTCTCTCTGTCTCTCTCTCTCACTGTCCACTCTGCCTGTCAAAAAAATAAAAATAAAAAAAAGATTTATTTATAAAAAAAGAGCTAAATTTAATGATGCTAGCTGTTTGAGGAAGGCTAAAATGCTATTTAGAATATCTTGACATGAATCAAGAACTTCCTCCTCTTGCCAATGCTTATCAAGAATTAACAGTTGAGTTTAAACTATAAACACAGAAACATGGAGCCAGTGGACCACATCTGAATCCAACATAGTCTAGCACGCAGGAAGGCGTGATGGCACACCCTGACTTGGTAAGATTTTTGAGGCTGACGTCTGCTCAGTACCAATGCCCCAGCCCAGGTGAGATGCAGAGACTCGAAGCAGGGCTGGGAGGAAGAAGCGGCACAGCTTACCTGGATCCTTCTGCTCTCCCAACTTGTCTAGGATATTGAAGGAGATGTCCAGGTACTCTCTCTGGATCGCGCTGACGGCAATCTTCCTCTGTTTTCTCTGCCTCGGAACAATCTGAATTTTAAATTCCGATTCCTCCACTCCATCCTCTTCCCCCTTCCTTTCGGGATTCTGCTCCGTGTCGGACTCAGCACCGGTCTCGGGCTTCTCGCTCTCTGCTGCGTTCTCCCCATCTTCGGGAACTTTGAGGAGGACAGTTTTTGTCCCTGAACTTGGCGCCAGCCCACCAGGCTCCTCTTCCTCGGCACCGGGGTCCGGGTTCTCGTCCACTGACATCTCAGGGAGAGCCACGGACTTCTGCAGGAGGTCTCGCTTTTGCTTAAGCGTCAGAGGGCTGCCGCAGGAAAACTGCAGCTCCTCCAGCGTGGACAGCTCTTCGGAGTCCGTCGGGTCTTCCAGGGCTAGGAGGGCGGAGTCCTTGGTGCCTGCAGACTGGCTGTTCCCTGAGTCCTTGGAAGCAAAGTCCTTGGAGCAATCCTCCACGCTGACTTGCACGAGGCGAGTTGTGCTGGGGCTCAGGACAGAGGGCTGGCTGGGGGTGGAGGGCGAGGAGGCGGCGTGTTTACTGGAGGGACCATCATTTCCTTGCTTCCTCGCCTCCTCTTCTTCGTCACTCTCGACTATTCTGAGCGGGGGAAGGGGCTCAAAAACGAGCGAGTCACTGTCTGATGTGGAGAGGAGCGAGTGTTTCTCCTGGCCGGATGTGGAATCCGAGGACAAATCTATGAGATCTAAGTCTTCCTTAGGCGCTGGCTTCCCTGGAGAGTCCACCTTCACCTCAAAGGTCTCCATGCAGTTCAACCGGACTTCGGGTATCACCGGCCTGCGCGCCTCCTGAAAACCCTCCAGGGCAGGGTTCTCAGGGATCTCAAGGTGGTCTGGCCTCGTGGCTGAGTTCTGCCTAGAACGCCCGTGGTCGCTCTGTCTCTGTGCGAGATAAGCAGCCTGGGCAGGAGGCTTGTCTATGTCACAGCGATCAATGCAAGACTTCCTGCGGTGCTCGTCTAACGTGAATAAAAGGGAGTCTGCATTCCCTATATCAAGAGATTTTTGCTTCAAAGAGCGCAGCTTTTTTTTCTGGATGCTTTCTTCTCTCACGCAGTGTAGAAGGCTGTCTTGCAATGCGCCCGTGTCTCTATATTCAGCCAGCTCTATTTCACCTGATTAAAACAGAAAAAGCTAGTACTATTTCACTTGGAGAGTCCACCTTCTTTTAACCCCTGGTATCCGGGCATACAATTGGCATAAATCATCATGACAATCCCAGCTCCACTAGAAAAGAAAACCAACTATCTGGCCAAGTTTTCGTAAGGTTCATTCTCATTTCAAAAACTGGAAAACTTTGCAATGAAAGAAACCGAAATGATAGTTTAAGGTCTGATTTCCAAAAATCAGGCTTTGGGATAATTCCTCAGCTCTATTCATTTGTGCACAGCAGAAAGAATCTGTGTTTTGTTGGTTTGTTGGCTGAGGCAGTACTAGGAAACTGTATTCAAATTGGGTGGAAGAGAAGCAAACATTCTGCAACAAATCAAGTCAAGCAATGGCCCTCGAAGACGATCATGACATTAATGGCGTATCTGTCAATTCACGTATATATATAAGCGGGTATATATATATACTGTTTGTGCATACATATATATATATAAATCAACAGTCTTAAAATGCGTAGTAACATAATAAAATTAAGATTTCACCCCAAACAAACGGTAGAGTACAACATTTTTGCATAAAATTACTAAGAGAAAAAATTCATACTTCTCTGAACATTCATCTCAACCGGCTGATATTTCACCATTTTGCTGCCGCCTATCCTTTTCAATCTTGCAAAAAAAGTTTGAGACTCTTTATGGCAGGGTCCAGTAGGTGTATCATGAATATCAGATTCATCAAAAACACTATCTTCTTCTAATTGGGGAGAGAAAGTCAAAATTACACTTAAGAGGTTATTCTCTCTTAGGCTGTGTCTACACAAGCAATTCACTGAAAGCATTGGGGAACACAGTCTGCAGTGATTTCGGCACCAGCACCCGCCCAGCCACAGGTGGGTGTTTTATCCATGCAACAAGCGATCCAGCAGAGCCACCATCGTTTTCTATGTGACAACTGGCAGCATTTTTATGAGAGGCATCTCAGTATTTCAGTAGAGCCTTCCTGGGGACCGTTTCCAGCGTGCGTAGAACCCGGTGACACACAGATGCCAGGACTTTTTCCAGGAATCTGTGACACCGCTTGAACTTGCCTGCTCTGGGCAGCTCATTTGACAAAACGAAATCAAACATCATGAGTGGGTCTTGCCCTTTCCAAAAAAGCATATGCCTCCCTGGGATCTGGGAACTGGCATAGACACAGCCTAACAGTACATGCACCTTATACTTTGTGAATGCAAAATACTGTACTCTACATTTGGTAATGAAACACACAACACACAGAAAAAGCTTAGAAAAGCCACTGGTCATCTCAAAAGCTCCACAAATGATCATGGACTGAAAGAGGAAACAAAGGAAAAAGGAAACAGAAAATAATATTTCCTCCCTGTGGAAGCCCCTCCCCCGAGGAGTCCACCACACGTAACTGCTCTCGGTCTGCGGAATCCCAGAGAGAACCTGCGCTCCCGCGGCCCTAAGGCTCCGCAGGCAGGCATTCTCTCAGAGCGCCTGATGCGCTTGTTTCCAGGCCTTGCTTCTACCCCCATCGGGCCACTTTGGACGCAGACATAACCCCAGTACAGTTAATGAGGAAACGATTCCTATGCTGTTAGCCAAGGAGTGCACTCAACAAATTCCCTCCTTTTATCCTTCACAAAGCCGAAGCTACCCACAAAATGGCAAAAGCAAAGCCCCAAAAAGGCTACTAAATGCATTTCCTACCACAACAAATGGAGATAAGCTAATATTTGAGTTGAATATCACCGGAAGTATACTATTTGGCCTATATGTAGATCTACCTATGTGACAAAATAAGGCTCAGGTGTGATTATGATTATTCGAGATTTCTTACAAGGGGGTATAGAAAAATTAAAGGACTGATTCTGTTCCAATACACAAGATTCCACAAATATATGAAACTGGAAGCAGTAAATTGTAGATGAAATAACCATACTAATCTTTTTAACCAAACAAAAAGTGTTCACGATCAAAATGGAGACAACCCCCCTCCAGGGAACTTCCACAGAGATGCGAATGCCTATCAAGTGCCCCTGTTTGCAGGGAAATGCAACAAAATGATCTATGTCTTTATTTCCTTTTCAGAACAATCTCCTTTGAAATATAGTTTTTCAAGCAAATAACTGTCACTTCTATTATACAACAGACAGAAGACCACAAGATGGCACCTCCCACCCAGAAAGGTTTTACATCCTTAGTTTATCAGAATCTAAACTCTCAGACACTAAGACCCAAGCTGATAGCCAAGCCATGCTTCCGGAAGGATCCGGATGACACCAGAACTTACAGAACCCAGTTCTCAGACTGGTGTCTGCAGACACCCTAGGTTCTTGGACTGTTCCACAAAAACCAGTGCAACGCTGCTTACAACCCATTCGATGGAGACACTTCCAGAAGCCTTACCAAATCAGACTGTACTAATACCACCAAGGATCACGACCCACTCGGCTTTCTCCCAGGACTAGAGCAGATGGTGCTGCCTTTTACAAGCCGAAGGCTACGCCTTCATTCTTCGTCTTCCACCTGAAAACACCCAGGCTGTGATCTCACTCTGTCTACATCTTCATTCTACTGCCTCCCTGGAGGAAACTCTATCAATAGAAATGGTGTCAACATGGGAAATGATTTAAATCTACGCAGCACAACTGTGTCACTTTCACTGCCTTGAATTATTCCCTGTTGAATAATGAGGCTGGGGGAAAGCACATCAGCCCATTGAGACTCTGTTCAAATCCTGGGAACCCTAAGTTCAGGAGCAAGCTAGAGACCTACACATGATGGCTCCCCCAAGTGCCAACCAAGATCTACTCACAGCCCAGGGGCAGGGTATTTCCAATACTCAAGGAACGGCTTACAAAGCTTTCTGAATCAAACAGCAGCATATATTTTATAAAACATGCTAGGGCTTCAGAAGCATATTATTTCTCTCGAATGCCCAATTAGAAAGTTAAAGCAATAACATTCATGGCAAAGTGGGAAAATTAACTAAGTGGTCAGTGATTTTTTTTTTTTTTGGACTCCAGAATGGTATCGGAGGGTGCTCTTCTACCTCGTAAGAAAAACACTGTACAGAAATGTATTTTGTATTTGAGCTAAGTCTGGGAGAGAATCCCAGGATGGAAGTACCTTTTTCTTTCTCACTGTATCTGCTGATGTTACTGCTGTCACTGTACAGAGGTCCTGCCGTGGCATGGGGCTTGCAGCTATGGTACTGGGCATTGAGGGTATTGACTGTTATGTGAATCAGGTGCAGCAGGAGTTTGCTGATCTCACAGTCTCGGTACGGATACTGAACAAGAAACGGAAGGAGAAAGACACAAACGGTTAATTCACAGGGTACATCTTCCCACTTGACCTGGCCAGATCTATTCCTCCGTATTACTTGGAGATAAAAATAAATACACACAGACAATTGAAAGCACAGATTCTGAGCACGCCTTATTTTCTAAAGGGATCATATTCCCTTCCTCTTGCGCCAAACCACTGACAGCAACACATGACAGTTCATTGTTCCAATTGCTTTCAAGAAAATTATCTGGCAGAAACCTTTGGTGGGTGAATACACTTTCAAGTATCTTCTTTGTTTTCTGACATAATAATTAATACTTAGATAAAATGCGAGATTCCAAGCATAAACAGTAGTTATTGATAAATGTCCTACAATTCATTTTTTTTTTTTTTGCTTTAAACATTTTTAGAGCACACAATGACATGGTCTCCCTTGTCTATTTTTATTCCAGTAGCTGTTTGTTTCTTCTAATTACATATCACAATTATTCTTGTGAAGGTCAAACTTCTACCCTACAAAATTCTCAACTTGAATCCCTAAGGGTGTTCCATGTTGGTAAGCTATTGTCATCACAGGTTTTATGGAGTTTTAAGCTTTCCATTTATATATCTACAGTAAATATGCACAATGAGTATTTACATAGCAAGAGAGAGAGGGAGGTGAGGGAAGGAGAGAAGGCAGTTTTGATATGTGAAATGGTATAGCATCATTTCCCTCTAGACAGCTGAGTATCAGTGGTCAGCCACCCGGTCAGCAGCTCCTCTAGCGGAATCCTCCCACCCGCAGAAGGAGGGACGATGGCGACTCACCTTGTACAGGATGACAAGCAAGGCCTTCAACCACATCTGCCGGATGTGAGGCTTTAGGGACCAGAGGGAACAGCGAGGTGGCTGTTGGAAATAATGTCGCAGTTGAGGACAAGAGCAGTATTTGAGCACCTGAACCACCAAGGGGAGAAGGTGTTTTCCCAGATTAATGTTATAGTCCATAACCTGAAATAGAGAAAAGATTAATAACTGAAGGAAAAACCACGAAGAAGACCCAGAAGTCATAAGGAAAAATGTGAACCATCCCAATGAAAAACAAAGGCAAAGCATTTAACAAGTGACTCATAAAATGGTAGTAGCAACAGCTGTACACCTTAGCAGAAAAGTCCATCCTCACATGAAATTTTAAAAACTTGTAAAGGGTTGTAAAATTAATCCCACACTAAGTAAAAGAGTTCAACAAATAGTATGAAAAAAAAAAAAAACACTGTTCCTCAACAGAAGAGACAAGGGCTGTAAACAATCATCAATCATTAAGTAAACTGAAAGCAGATCTTTGCAAAAATTAAGAGTGGGAATGGAAGAGGAGAAGGAAGAAGGGTTGAAGCATGGGTGGGAAAGAAAGTAGGATGAAAAGTATCACTGTGTTCCTAAATCAGTATATATGAAATACATGAAACTTGCATAACCTGAATAAAATGAAAAAAAATCTTGTAAACGAAAATAGTTTTCATCTCCTTAATTATCTATATGTCTATTTCATTATCTACTGAAAATAACATTTTATCTATTAAAATGTATCTATTAAACTACTGACTAGTATTAAACTAGATTCAATGAAAAAAAACTAGTTTTGGTAACCAGGTGGGGAAATGGGTATTCTTAACTACCACTGGCAAGGGTGTGACTTGGTAAAGTCTTTCAGAAAAGTAATTGAGCAACTTGCTCTCATTCAGAAGTTAGGGAAAGCACATACCCTCTAATACAGTGATAAAATATATCCTAAGAGAACAGTCAGACAAGTGTTCCCAAACGTATGTGTAGTTATTCAGCATGGCTGTGTTCACAATCACCTCAAGTTATAGACAACCTCCGCATCAACAGCATGGGATTAGTTCAATAAAAAAAACTGCAATAGCAGGTTGCTATGTAGTCATCAAATAGGACATGACACAAATGTACTTATACACTATGAACTTTGTAATAAATTTTAGGTTAAGAAAAGATCAGTATATACACTCTGATCCCATTATTGTAAAAAATGTGCATTTATACATCCATAGCTATGAATCTATGTATGAGTATGTATGTATGTTAATTTGAAGGAGATATTATGCATCAGAATGTTGGTAGTTATTTCAGTCATGGGTTTTTACGAGGTTTTTAATTGTCAGTTTCTTGCTTACATATCCATGGTAACAATGCACAATGTGGGCTTAGAGAGAGAGAGAGTTGGGTGATGGAGAGAGCGAGGGAAGGAAGTTTTGGTATCTGAAATGGTACAGTCTCACTTCATCAGAGACAGCTGAGTATTACTGGTGATCCAGCCGGCCAGCAGCATCAGCGAGACAGCTCCGTGCATACTCCTGCGTGCAACACTTCTCTGTGTTCATTATAGTTCAGCCTAAGGAGCTAATTAGAGCTACCATCTATAATGTTCACACCACGAGACAGGCACTGGTGAAGGTGCTTGGGCAATATATTGCCTGCAACCTCCCCAAAACATCTGTATTACCAATAAGCAAACAGGCAGCAACTGCCCAGGGCCACAGAGCTAATCACAGCAACAGGGCAGAAATTCACATCCACCTCTCTCTGCTCCAAGTCCTAGACCTTTGACTACTAAGACTTCCGTAGAAGGTAGGACGCTTGGTTGCAGATTGGTCCAGCCATTCGGAGAGTGAGAATTGCAGCGCTGGCCAAACGGAGCACACGTATACCCCATGATCCAGTCATTCTGGGTCGGGATCTGCATCCCAAAGGCGTTTTCACACTGGCTGATTGAGTGCATGTGCGAGGACGCTCACTGCTGCGGTGACTGGAAACGTGAGGATTAGAGGCAGCAAGGGTGAGCGTCAGGGGAGAAATGGGTAAGTAATGGATAGGGCTGCACCATGGCACACAAGACAGACACACATGGAAAAAGCCAACGATGACAGCCTAAGTTGTATGATGAACTCAGCTCTCTCCATTTGAAACCCTAAAAGCAGAGGATTAAAAAAAAATACCAACAAAACCTCCTCTACTCTCTCACGGTCTCATGGTCACAGTTTCAGTACAGGATGATGCAAAAGTCTAGAGATAGTGGTGACAGCTGTATAATAATGTGAACGTACTTGATGCCCCTGAATTGTACACAAAAATGGCTAAACTGGTAAGTGGTATGTTTTACACACACACACACACATATATACATATACATATACACACATGCATGTTTATCCTTTCACTATACCAAGCCACCGATTCTTACTTATCTTTATACTCCCCCCTACAAACCCCTTCCTTATATCAGTTAACCTGCACAAATGTCACCACTAAACCAATGTTGGCTAGCCTATTGGTGTAAGAGCTGTTATCACACTTACTTGCGCAATTCCTGCAATAAATGCATTAAAGCAAGTCGACAGGCGCATCTTTTGAGGTGCAATCATGAAGCAACCTTCCTGTTGGTCATAGCCGAGTAAGACGTACAGGTGCCGCTTGACCGTGTTGAAGGCCTTCGCACTGCTGATGTCTGACTCCGCGCTGCTCTCATCCTTGGCCATGAACTTCATGAGCACTGTAATCAGCTGGTGCACGGTCTGGTGGTCGATCCCCGCATCTTCTGGGAGCAGGTCCTTGATGGTGTTGTCATTCTCAGGGGACTGTTGTCCTGTCAGTACAAGAAAGGCTGTCAAGGGGCAGCTCTTCCACAGGCTGAGTTTACACAAAATCTCACTGAGATATTGCTAACGCACCATTCTTTCTGTGACCCATAAAAATTTAAAGGTTCTGTTCTAGACAAGAAACTTAAAGGCACAATATAGGCAACTAAGCAAAGCATAAGTCCAGGACTGGAAGTTACTGCATTCGTCGACAGCCACATAATTGGGGAGTAACAAGGGAATGGAAATAAAAATTGGACACTGCAAAGCAAGGCTACCCTCCAAAAGCAAGACACATCCTTAAATAAACTTTGCATTTAGCACATTTTTAATATCTTGGCAAAGTTTTATCCTCAGTGATAAAGAGAATTTTCCTTTTGGCTTTGTAAAAAATCACAAAAAATAATGATCTGAAATCCACTGAGCATAAAAACATTCATCAGGCTATTTTGCTTAAATCATTATCTCAATGCAGTTATGTTCACGAATTAGCTGGTGCAAAAACAAAAAAAAATAGAGTTTTCCAAGTCTTGAGCAATGTGTACTCTTTGAATGTGAGAGTCAAAATTATAAACAGCAAACCAGAAGTCCTGCTGTGTATAATGAGAAACATGCAAGGGATAAGGGAGACACAGACAACAAGAAGCATGAACTTTCAGAAACAGAAAAACACCACATGAAGGTGAGTTGGAAGTTCAAATGGAAAGAAAAAAATCCCTTAGCCTCAGGCTTCCTCTAATCTAATAAATAATTGGTCCTTGGCAATTTTTGACATTGACTTTCTCATTATTTTTCAAAGTCAGAAATCATGTCCTGTCTCTCTTTGTCCTCCCTCTTCTGATTGGGTCTGATTGAAGACGTCTGGGAAAGGAGGAGCAATGCTTGCCTTTCTATATGACTTTTCAGGACTTGTCCAAAATACTCTGCATTCTTTTCTGAGTAACATTAGAGCACCCAAATCGAAAATAAAGTTTTTGTTTGGTGGGTTGGAGAAGTATTCCAGCACTCTCATCTCTCACCCTCCAAGGAAAAGTTCTACTAAATGATGACAAGCTTTGGTTATGATCAACCAAGTCATGGTTACATTCAAGATAATTACAGGCAAAATGTCGATCTTCCAGGACACACACAGGAGAAGAGAGATTAAGAAATGTTTCTATCGAGCAGATGCAGTGGGTCAAGCTGTCACTTGGTACGCTTGGCTGGAGTCCTGGCTGCTCTACTTCCCATCCAGTTTCCTGCTAACGTTCCTGGGCAGCAGGAGGCAACGGCCCAGTCTGGGTTCCTGCGACCCACAAGGGATATCAAGATGGAGCTCTTGGTTCCTGATTTCAGCCTGGCTGTTGTGGCTATTTAGGGAGTGAATCAGCAAATGGAAGATTCTCTCTCTCTCTCTCTCTCTCTCTCCTTTTCAAACAAATAAACTTAAGAAATGAAAAACATCCTTGCAGACTGTAGAAATTAGTTGACTCAAGTCCAAACACTTATCTCTGAAACGATAACATGGAAGTAATGTCAGATTTGACTACTAAGACTTGCATACAAGGAAAGAAGCCTGGTTGTCTAGTTTCCCCAACCAGGAGAAAACTGGTCTGTTCAAAAATTATGTATGAAGAAGGGGTAGTTGACAATGAGTGATGGGGCAGCAGAATCAACTTAGTCTAAGAGCCTGTAATACTCAGACAGGGGAAACCACATCACATATTTCAATAGGGACTCTGGGACATTAATATTTTCTGTCTCCTAGAATCTGCTCACAAAGGAATGGATATGCGCAGTGTATTTTAGAGAATTTTTACCAAAATCTGTTCATATCAAACTAAGAGCTTACCACAGTATTTCATATGCAGAAAGTGATCAATAAATTGTCAACATTATTGATTAGGTATGCATCAGAAAATTAAATGAATTTACATGGAACACCATAGTTCAATGGGAGACCAAAATGGGAAGCATCACTTTTATGATTAAATTAAATGCTTGTAATGGAGGATTTGACCAAAGCATCACCTATGGAAATCATTGTAACACAAACAAGAAAAGCCTATAAAATATCTTCCCAGCATTGGCAAATGTTTACTCTTGATTATTTTTCCTCCAGAGCATTATTTCACACAATCTGAAGAACGCCGCTGCTTTGGGCAAGTTTGGGCCAAGACTGTGACAAGTGTGGGAATCTAGGTTCTCTGCAGGGTCTACTGCAGCAGCGAGTGATGGCTGCTACGATCCAGATCCGTCCTTCAGTTCCCTGTGGTTCTAGGGGGCAAGGTTGAAGACAGCAGGGTCACTCAGTCCTGCTCCTATACCTCCAAGTCCAGGCTGGGTGGACATCAAAGCCCCAAACATTAAAAACCACAATGGCAGCATTGGAGAGGGTGCTGCATCTGTGCGTGATAGCCCAGTCGTCAAGGGACTCCAGTGCAAAGGAGACCCACTCCACACGTCCCAACTAAGGGTCCACCCCCAATTCACTCCAGCCTAATTCAAGCCCAGAAACTAAAACATGAGACTTCAGCTTAAATATTCCAAAACTTCTTCCCATTACAAGTGGTCAAGTGTGTTTTTGAAGTGCTAACCTTAAGGTTTCTCAGCAAATCATACTGTCCTAATGACTAAGATTCGTGTCACACACGGTCTGGTCTCACTGCACCTCATCTTCACTGGCCTTCAGGGCTTTAAATTTGTTGCTCTCACTGAACACACAGCAATGAATTATCTTTAATAAGCCATTAAATCAACTGAAAAAAGAACTAGTTAATGGAACCTTTTGCAGAAAGTGGGAAAATTTTTTCTCTTTATTCCAATAACATACCCTTCCAACTGTGAGGTTTGCAAGTCTACACTTTATTATCTTTCTTGAACATAGAGTAAGCTTGTAATGGGGCACTCCTCATAAGGAAAAGTCACCTTAATCAAACCCCTAAGAAAAATCACCTGTGAACAAGTTAAAATGTTCCTTATTGACAGAAACAGAACTACTGCTTTAATTTTCTCTAAAAGGTATGAAATTTCCATTTTAAAACTAACAGTATTTTCTGTAAGGTATGATGATTAAAACATTGTGGTTTGGAATTCTAGCCTAGGAAATTCCGGTAGCTGTCTTAACCATAGAGATTGAACACATTAAAAGAGCTTGGTTTTATTATTTCTACAAAGAAAAATGTCTGCATCATTATAACCACGGAAGCAGAGCTCCTCCTCCTCTAAGCTGTAACAGGGACTGAGTCCAGCACACTCTGCCCTCAGAGCTGAGTAACTGCTCAGAACTCCAGACCGAGAGACTGCGGTATCCTCGATGGTCTGACACCAGCAGGACCAGGATCTGCCTTTCCACACTTCTCTTCACCACTCCACCCGGGAAGCTCCCGGAATCTCAGCGTGTAGCCAACATTTCCACACCCTTGCGGCTTCTCCTGGTGCTCTCTCCACCTTCCACGCTGGCCTTCCACCCCCTCTCCCAGTTTAATGCTTCAGACCTGGGCCCTAGAGGCCAGTCTGATTACATGCACCCACCCTCTGCTCAGCAATGGGACGTGATCCCTAAATTCTACGACTTTCCAAAGGCAAGAAGGGAGGAAAACAAGGAGGGAGAGAGAGGAATGCAGGAAGCTTTCCTTCAGCCCTTCCTGTCATGTGGCCACTCATCAGTGCATAAGGCGGAACTTTCTATTTATTCATTTGCTTTATTTCCCCAATAAGAACATAAGTTCATTGGAGGCAAGTGCTGTATCTGATTCATTTTTTTACATCCCTCATAGGATATGGGGCAGAGTCTGACATACGGTGGGTGCTTATTGTTCATAAATGTCCATTCCCATGTGCCAAAATCAAGAAAATATTTCAGATCTTGTCTCCCGTAGGAGAGAAAGCTTGATGGAGAAGGGAAACAGATCTGGTGTAAACTGACACCCTTATGTCAACCCAACAAGCGACAGGATAGAGGAGGAAGTAAGAAACCTTCCACAGGCTTATTTTGCACTGGTCTGGAGAAGTCAGTGATCAGAGCCACCGGTTACATTCTTTCAGTAGTTCCAACTACACTGCCTCACTGATCCTTAGCTCCTTAACTGGCAGCCTCACTCAGGACCGTCCCACTGAGTGCACACAGCCTCCAGGAGCTGGAAAAGCTGCGTCCTGAAGCTTCGTCTCCCCCTGAGGCCCCAAGCCGCCTTTGCCCATTCCGCCCCACACCCTGCCCCTGCATCTTCAGCCTGTCCTCCCCATCAAGGCCTGGCTGAAAAGCCTCCCGCCCACACCACTCTCCCTGATGGTCCCAGCTGGTAGAAAGCTGTCACTGTCACTTCCTTGCTAGATGACAGCACACTGACGCTCACACTCCATCTCCCTTACTTGATCATAAGAATTTAACAGAATAAGATCCCTGATGTGTCTTTGTATTCTTTATGATTTTCTAGTACACCAGATATGCAATAAACATCTGTTAAATAAAAATGTTCATTTTCCAAAACTATAATTTTAAACAAGAGAATTCCAATAGAAATAACTGTACCTTTTATTGGATCTTAATGATCAATAGGCATTTTGCAAGCGACTGAAGTGAACTGTGAACTATCTATAGAAAGGAGAGAACCCAAAGAGAAGTTACTGGGAACTTCAGGCTGGGACACCAAGGAGGAGGTAGGGAAGGTCATACAAGGCAGCTTTACCAATGCTAACAACTAGCATTGGGCGTCTTCTTTTATGGATACAAATGCAGGCCAAGAGCTTCCCGGGTTTCCCTGTAGGCTGGAGCAGACCTGGGAGAGTGTGAGTCCCAGGGAATAACAGGATTGGAATAGCTCTGCGTCCTAACTGGGAAGGTCTGGACACTCATGTGTTTAAGCCACTCTGGTTGCAGTGCCAGGTGCCCAACTCCTTAACCAGCCTGGTGTCCTCAAATCCCTTTTATCAACACGGAGTTGTAAGAAAGCAAGTCAAATCTCTTGGATGCAAGTCAGTGCTGTCCCTAACCAGTTAGTCATAAAAGGCCTCACACCACTGGAGCAGAATTACCTAATCTCTCACTATGTCAGGATTTCTGCCTGTTTGCAGAGAGAAAAAAAAAATCACACTTTATTTATATTCAGAATTGTTGTGAGGTCAAATTAGTTGATTTGCATAAAAGCATTATTTATAGTAAGGAGGTACTGTATATGAAGAATTATTATTATTATTATATACCTGCTAACATCTAGTTACTCATTCCAGGGAATGAATAACAAAGTGAGCACACTGTGTTTGCAGGGATTGTCAGTGTTCATTCAGGATCGTGCTGACATACAAGGAGTCATCAAAGAGTTCATGGAAAATGCATATTTCAAGTTTTTGCACCAAATAAACTTACTTTTCATTCCATTTTTTCTACAAACTTTCTGAAGTACCCTTGTAATAAAACACAACTGCTGCTTTATATTTAATTAGCCTTCAAATATCCAGCCACCAGGATTCCTGGTTCTCAGAGCAAATTTAAGATAAGCACTTTAAAAGATTGCACACTTCATCAATTAGGACGAAATGAAGATCTGGACTTCCAGCTTTTACCATGTATGCTTTGCACGAGAGATGCCACCAACAAGCTGGTGACACGTGTTCCTGGTGGGGACCTCAGAGTCTTCTCTAAAGCGAGAGTGTCAGGGTGTCTCCAAGATTCAGCGGGGCCACTCTGCAATTTTTACTTAGATACCTTTGATTAGAGTCTTAAGAGTCACAGGGGAGTGCACCTCTTTTTAAGTCTTCTAGGGGCTGGTGCTGCAGTGTAGCGGGCAAAGCCGCTGCCTGCAGTGTCCCATATGAGACCCACTTCTGATCTGGTTCTCTGCTGTGGCCTGAGAAAGCAGCAGAAGATGGCCGAAGCCCTTGGGCCCCTGCACCCACGTGGGAGACCGGGAAGAAGCTCCTGGCTCCTGGCTTCAGATCGGCGCAGCTCTGGCTGTTCTGGCCAATTGGGGAGTGAACCAGCAGATGGAAGACCTCTCTCTCTTTCTCTTTCTCTCTCTCTCTCTGTCTCTGTCTCTCTCTCTCTCTCTCTGCCTCTCCTTCTCCCTCTGTGTAACTCTGATTTTCAAATAAATAAATAAATCTTAAAAAAAGAATATATCTTCTATAGAAAATAGAATATTTTATGCCACTTGCCGTGTGTACCCTGCAAAGGCTAAGACCAGAGAGTCATAAATTGTAAACCCAAACAAAAAGTTCAGCATAAATAGCAATTAACATTAAGTCTTGCTGCATAATTAAATAGCATCTGCTTTATTTCAGGCTTAATGAGCAAGAGGCCTGCACAGAGGGGCTCATTATTTGGACCAAACAAGAGTGTTCATTAAGTAGCAAGTTCTTTAGCTTCCATTTAATCACTGTCTTAAACCATCCCACACAATCTTATGATTATCCTGGCAGTCTCTGCTTCTGAGTTAAAACATTCAGTGTCCAGAAAATAACGATGCAAAAATGGAACACTGGTTTGAAGCTGTCTTACAAGCTGAGCCAACTGTTTCCCAGCGTAAGCAAGTTTTGTTTATGATCGTGTTGTGTCGATGATCTTTTAGGAGTTTTGGCTTCATATTAGTTTGGCTGCCCTTTTTCCATCTGGTCATTTTTGGTGGGATAATTATAAGTCTGAAGGCTTTTCTTAATTTCAAGAAACATATGTACACATTTTCCCACAAAGATGTGAAGCAACTGTTTTGGTTGGATTATTAAAATGGCTACTAATAATTAAGCATCCTAATGAAATCTTAAAGGGATAAGCTGGGATAAAATGAAGATAATTTATGAAATTGCATAAGGACAGTTTCAGAAAGGCCTACCTGATGGGAACTTCACATTCTTTGCCTTCCTAAGGAAGTGCAGTACCAGCAGTTCCTGTTTTAATTCTTTTTAAATTACAGCACAGCAGGCACACAAGTGATATGTAAAATAAGGTAGAGAGACTCAAGTGCTTCTACTCCTCTTTTCTCACCAATTTGAAAGAGAAAATGTCTCTGAGGTTCTCTCTTCTCCTCTGCCCCTCCAGTCTCCCACTCTTTCCAGAGCCTTTTTATAACACAAGGCACCCATCTTGATGTCTCCTCATTTCAAATTGACCTTCTAAGGGTATCAGGATCATTTTGGAAAGTCTATTTTAAAACTATCCTTGACTGAAAACCAAATGTTGCCTGTGGTGAAACAGGAGGAGGTTACCAAACAAGCAGTGCTCGGAACTTCACCATCTTCCCAGTGAGGGAAACACTGTCTGTGATCTCCTGGCCTGTGACCCTCCAACCTTGAGGACACTTCGTGATAAACTGTAATCTTTCATGGAAAATCAAATTATAGTGTACACCAGAGCATGCTGAATATGATTCTATGTTCCCCCAAACAATGGAAATCCTCCTTTCTCTGAGAAAAAGAAATGCATGTAGAGTCGCAAAAACTCAGGAATGGCCAAGGGGATGAGTGGATGATGGTGGCTCAAATGTTTAACTTTGTAAAATGTAAATGAAATGTATGTTTTTCCTATAGCAGATATATATGAACCAGATATTTCTATGTGTAAATACACATACAAATGGAAGTACTATTTTTGTATAATGCTAGTCATGTTGGCTCTCTGGTGCATACTCGGGTAAGGAGATGCTTCTTACTGGACCAGAAGTCATCAGATGACAGTACGACAGACTTGCCAAGTCAGGGACATCTCGGGTAAGACCCTTCGAGTTTGCAAATCCTAAGTATACCACTCTGGTCCAGTTAGAGACACCACTTTCTTTGCCCTGTCTGCCTGTGGTAGATAATTACACATGGCCCTTCAATGTCAGAAGTACCCACCTGGCGTCTGTTCAGGTGTCCCACCGAGAGCTGGAGCAGACTGCTCATGCCTGGTCAACCTCATAGCTTAAAAATCAACAACAACTCTATTTAAACAAGCATTACAGACAACTGGAGTCCAGCAAATACACTCAGTGCTAACTGCCTCGGACAGCAGGGCAGCCTTAGTCCTCACTGCTCATTAACACCACATGAAAGACGTTCATACAACAGAAGTTCTGTGGTTTTATTTGAATCTCAAGAACAACTTTCAGTGTTACTTCAATTCTTAATCTTCATAATCCCATATGTATCAATTAACAATAATAATAAACTATATCTTAGGTTATAAAACAGCTGGAAACTCATAAAAAATTATAACTATTTAATCTAGACATTGGTTTCTAGGCTCTGAAACTGTTTTCCCTGGGGCTTAGCACCACTACAGGTTATTTTTAACTGGTCACCTGTGATTATCTTTGATCCCCAAAAAGCTGAATTACTGATTACTTAACAAGCTCTCATTGACTCTTCCAAAGTTCAAGATATCACATTTCCATAGCTTGTCACAAAATTAAGAAAAGTGTGTAATAAATCAAATAAAATAGTATTTATAATTTAAAATGTTTTACGCTACATAAGGCTGTCTTACAATAAATGCTAATGAAAATACAAGACTTTCAGCTTTTAAGAGGATAAGAAATATGTTTGGAAGTGTTATTTTATTAACTTCATAGCAGTTCTTTAAAAATTAAATGATTTAATAAATTTCACAAGTCAATAATATATGTAAATATACTCAGTAACAAGGTCATTTAGTTAGGAATTTTTAATTATTTGTTCTTCATGTGCTACTGCTAAAGATGACAGTTTAGTCATTTGAAAATTTTTATTACCTTCAAAAGTGCAATACAAAGACTTTTCTAAAAAACAAGTATATGCAGCCTTTTTTTAAAGTTGGCAATGAAGCGTGTTTTTATTTGTACCTTATCTCATGGAGTTGGGCATGAATTCAACGCCTCCGCCTCCTGGCTCTCATTTTTCAACAGCACCCACGACTAACGGTGAGTCAGGGGCCAGCCTGGCTGCTTCCATCACTCATGGGAAGAAGGCGAATTCTGAAGTTCAAGTCTGCCTCCTTAACTGCCATGCGTTTGTTGTCTGAGCCTCACCCAGAAGGCACTCAGGCTACGAGGCTCGCGGTGTAAACTCAAATCCTAGGACTTAGGGGCAATGGCTTCTTCTAAGTCTCAGTGCCAAGCAGCAGTGGATTTGCTGCCTTCTGCATTGCAAAGCCATCTGCTTCTGGCCAGGGCTTTGCTACACAGGGTAACTGGTATCTACAGGCCTGGGGTGATTCTCCAGGGAATCTGAGAGCCAAACAGTGATGGCACTCAGCAGGCTCAGCCTGCTGCCCACTGGGAACACTGCACAGACAAGTCAGCCTCAGAAAGACAGTGAACAGACTTCACGCAAGGATGGGAGGTGATACTCAACGGATTTTGGAGGTCAGGGTCTCGGGGAGGGAGAGTGCCCTCTTGGACTCGGCAGGCCCCTTCACGCTGTCCCTCAGGGACCGCACGCTCTTCTGACGGTTCCGGGCAAAGCGGGCCCTCTTAATCTTCCACAAGGCGGCGTCGCTGAGGTTGGCCACGTTGGTCCTCACTGCGGTGATGGCTGTGCGGAAGAAAGCGAGGAAAGAGGGAGTCACGCTCCTTGCCCGCCTAGGTAACACAGCAGGTCTGAAACAATCCATCTGGGCAGACTTTCAGAATTAAGATACTGGGATGCTTAAAATCTTTTGTGGATGCCCAAGTCACCCAGCTCCTTCTGCGATGAGTCCGATGTGTGAAAAAAAAAACAAACAAGACACACAATCATGACCACTGTCTATCGTGAGTAGGGCCTGTCCTTTCTCTGTTCAGACCATAAGAGTCGGTTGTCTGCTTTTGCTATCACTGGATGGTTGAGTGGCATCTAGTTAGAGCCGTCGGTAATGAGTTCACAGGGATGCAGGAGCAAGTCTGCAAGGCGTGACTCTATCTCATGCAAACGGCCCACGAACAGTAAAAACATAATGGCTGAGCAACACTTAAAGAATACATAGTCACAGGCGGTTTTCATAGGCCCTCAAGGGAATGAGAAGTCTGCTATGGAATGCCAGAATACACTGAAATCTAGAGACTCCTCTAGAGGACATTCAACAAGGATTTGACGAACTGAAGGCACACAGTCAAGGCATCCTCCCTGCGGGATGCCGAGCTACGTGCCACGCATCTTCTGTTTAACCCGGAAGCACAACAGAAACTGGGAATGCTCACAGGAAGTGCTTTGTGGTACTTACTTGTAGGAAAAGGAAATTCTTTGTTACAATCCAAATGCAACTGGGCTTCCAGAGAAAGTGTCTCAAATCTGTTGACAAAGAACTCCCAGCTCAAAGCAGGAATGTCTTGCTTCAGAAAATGCAAGAGCAAAAGCTTGCTCAGTATTGTGGGTCGGTCTTTAACCACAGTATCAAACTGGAAGTCAAGGCAGAGACACAGACCCTGCGGAAGAAGGGCAGAGGGGAAAGTCAGGCAGGCATCAGTTACTTCAACGGCAATATGCTGTGTAAAGCCAATGGAACAAGACACCCTCTGAATCCGTGGTTATGATGTAGAATGATCCAGCGGATGTATTTCTGACTGTAAATTTTGGTAGGCAAAAAAAAAAAAAAAAATGCAGAAGAGGAACTTTTCCTAATTGTAGAATGGCTCCAGTTTTGATTCAGAAATCTGAACTTGACATGTTATTGATTTTCTAATGTATCAAGTAATAAGTACTTAGCTCAAATACTCTCAAACCATTTCTTTCTTACTTTACAAATATTTATTTTATTGATTTGAAAGGTAGAGAAGGACAAAGAAACAGGGAGACAGAGATCTCTCATATGCTGGTTCACTCTCAAATCTCTACAACAGCCCTGGCTGGGCCTGCTGAAATCTAGGAGCCGGAAACTCAAAACAGGTTTCTCACATGGGTGGCAGGGACCCAGTCACCTGAGCCATCTCCCACTGCCTCCTAGGGCACACGTTAGCACCAAGCTGGAGTCAGGAACAGAGCTGGGACTCGAACCCACGCTCTGACATGGGTGACCCAAGCGGCATCTTAACCACTGTGCCAAATGCCTGTCCCATATCTTTTAACATATGTTGTTTCCATTGAGAAAAGCATACTTTCAAACCTACATTTTAGACCTCACAAGAAGATGGTCTTTAAATTCCCTTTCAGTCTTAAATTTCGTGATTCTAAAAGAAAGGTCACCTTGTCTTCTCAAAATGTGCCTGGACTACAGAATGTTAAAAAGTTGAAGTTGGAGTAGATTGCACATACATTTCTCTAGTCTAAGTCTATCATTCTACCTCATTTTAACTGAATGAAATCTAAAATTGTCTCTAGCAGTCATCTACTGAGTGTCTCTCACGTTCCAGGCCCTGAGCAGGAATCAGACACACAAGCTCCTGGTAAGGCTGACAAGAAAGACCGGTAGGAGACAACCAGGGATTTTACAGGGGTGGGGGAGGAGAGCAGCCTAACCATTTGCCAGATCCTGAAGTCTGCCCTTGCTTGTTGGCCTTGAAATTCAGGAGTCAGCGTGCACACAGACACACTCACATGGTTAAGAATGGGGGCTTTACTATGAGTCCGTCCTGTGTTTGCTCTTCCTCTTACTAGCTGTGTGATTCTGGAAAAGCTACTTAAGCTTTTTTTTTTTTTTTTTTTTTTTTTGACAGATAGAATTAGACAGTGAGAGAGACAGAGAGAAAGGTCTTCCTTCCATTGGTTCACCCCCAAAATGGCGGCTACGGCCAGAGCTACAACAATCCGAAGCCAGGAGCCAGGTGCTTCTCCTGGACTCCCATGCGGGTGCAGGGCCCAAGTATTTGGGCCATCCTCCACTGCACTCCCGGGCCACAGCAGAGAGCTGGACTGGAAGAGGAGCAGCCGGGACTAGAACCCGGCGCCCATATGGGATTCCAGCACTGCAGGCAGAGGATGAGCCAAGGGAGCCATGGCGCCGGCACGCTACTTAAGCTTTTTAACCCTCAGCTTCTCTATCTGTAAACTGAGAACACACACAAGATTACTGGGATGATTAAATGAGATAATTTGTGATGGGACACTTTTAACCCACGGTCCCGCTAAAAAAAGCACCCATCTGACAAATGTTATCTCTTGCAATTATTACAAGTTTAAAGAATGAAATTAAAAAATAGTGTATAAATATGGAAAACCAGTAACTCTGGACTTTGGAGGTTCTAGTCTTGGTTCTCTTACTAATTCCCTTTGCTTCCTGGGGCTGGCATTGTGGCGAAGTGGGTTAAGCCACTGTCTGCAATGCCGGCATCCTATGTTAGAGTGCCAGTTCCAGTCCCAGCTGCCCTGTTTCTGATCCAGCTCTCTGCTAATGCACCTGAGAAAGCAGCGAAGAGGGCCCAAGTGCTTTGCTCCCTGTCTCTCATGTGGGAGACCCAGATGGAGCACCAGGCTCCTGGCTTTGGCCTGGCTTAGCCCCAGCCACTGCGGCAATTTGGGAAGTGAACCCGTGGATTTAAAATCTCTGTCTCCCTCTGTGGCTCCCTCTCTCTATGTCACTCTGCTTTTCAAATAAATAAAATAAATCTTTAAAAGCGATTTACTTTGTATCTTTTGATAAGTCACATTAACAGTCCAAGACTTGGTTTCTCAATTATAAAATAAGAGTGCCAAATAAGGTATACAGAAAACTCTCCTGGTCTCAGAGTTCATGTTTCTTTGGTTTTAATGTCAGTAGAACATTTGATTTCTTAAGAGTATTGCTTTTATTAACATTACATAATTAATAAAATATTAACAAATCATCTTATTTCTCAGCATTTACTCCAGCCCAGGAACCAACCAAATGGTAGAAGATAAACCAGCCTAGTCTCAAAATCTGTTCCTCCGGGCCGGCGCCGCGGCTCAATAGGCTAATCCTCCACCTAGCGGCGCTGGCACACCGGGTTCTAGTCCCGGTCAGGGCACCGGATTCTGTCCCGGTTGCCCCCCTTCCAGGCCAGCTCTCTGCTGTGACCCGGGAGTACAGTGGAGGATGGCCCAAGTGCTTGGGCCCTGCACCCCATGGGAGACCAGGAGGAAGCACCTGGCTCCTGCCTTCGGATCAGCGCGGTCTGGCCGCGGCGGCCATTGGAGGGTGAACCAATGGCAAAAGGAAGAACTTCTCTCTGTCTCTCTCTCTCTCACTGTCCACTCTGCCTGTTAAAAAAAAAAAAAATCTGTTCCTCCAATACCCACAAGTTATATAATAATGACAACTGTACAAAACTGATACCAACCTAGAAACAAAGATGGAAAAGAAAGTACCAATAAAGAGGAAATCTTTTGCCATAGTCTGGCAACATTTTTGCTAATTTGAAAATTTCCACTGTCATCTTCATCCATGTATTTGTGTGATTGTGTGGTCAGAATGCGTATGTGCCCCAAACGTCCTCCCCAGGGTGATGGTTCTAGGAGACAGAGGCCTTTGGGAGATGGTCGGGTCGTGAGGACAGAGCACTCAGGAGTGGCATTAGTGCCATTAGAAGAGGCCCCAGAGACGGCGACAGACAGCACCTGGGCACAAGAACGCAGCCCTCACCAGACAGTCAGCCTGCTGGAGCCGCGACCCTGGACTTTCTGCCTCCGGATGTGTGAGGAATGAGTGTCTGGTTTATAAGCCACCCAGTTCATGGGACCTTACAGCAGCAGGCCAGACAGAGACATGACAGCGCCACGATTCAGCGGCGCTGACACAGACCACGTGCAGAGCCCATCCCACACCACACGTCACCTGCAATGCGGGCCTCTTGATGGTGTCAAGCAGGAGCCCGGCCCTGGTGGCCACCGCTGGGTTCACGTCTTCCACGGCCGTCAGGAAGCAGCAGAAGGCATGGGCCAGGGAGTACTTCAGCAGGTGATTTTTGGTCACTGAGTGAATGTCCAGAAATCTACAAATTACAGCTACTTTTTCCACTGCAATAGCAAATACAGAGGATAAGAGACATGAATATATGTATAGACATAGAAACAGACGAGAGAGAGAGTCTGAGAACTGAGCCCTCTCAGAACAAGTTAACTCTGCCCCCTTTCTGGTGACTTCAACACAAAAGGAAATTGGCAGGGCACCTTCTCTAGTGTCCCGCTCCATCTGAGCAGCGGAGACCAGTTTCACTCAGCACAGTGCTTTCTGCCAGGCAGCCAGGATTTAGCTCTGGGTTTCCTGTTATAGTTTCTAATGGGCTTTCTCTTTATCTAACTTCTGCCACATTTCAAACCTTCGAAGTGCCTCTCTGGCCAAGGCCATTCCATGGAAGCTGTGCTGAGTGCGGAGATGGGGGACGCCCACCTGGCTGGCCCGAGGCCCCGCCCCTGCTGTGCTCTCAGTAGGTCTTCATGTGAAATGACAAAGCCAGGCAGGTACTTCCCAGGGCTACAGAAGCTGTACATTTCTCCCACGCTAAAAATATACCCATGCTTGATAGGTTTCTAATTATTCTGCAAACCTTTCTTAAACTAGTCCAGCCATTCTTAAAGCAAGCCTTATAAACAGTTACAACAGCTAGCAAAGAAACATAGCATGAGGCCAGTCAGGGAATTTCAGTGTTTTGCTTAAGGTGCTCTGGCCGTCTACAATATTCCTGTCTTCTTTGCTGCTTACTGACGTAATACCACCACCGAAGAAACTACTGCCAAGTTCTGCTCACCCTGTAAAGGCCACTGATCTCTGGGAGTGACTTTTTCACCCCACGAACTGTTATAAAAATACCACTCATCTACACACAGCACTTGTGTGCTCACATATAGCTATGAGTATATGACATATCTTCATTTGTGGTCTCAAATTATATCTATGCCTTTTATAGTTTGTTAGCCTCTTACAGGTTTCTATTTGGTCTATCAATTTAAATTGGGGACCTCTTGAGAGCAGGAAAGTGCAGATTTCTTTTTTCACTCTCATAGTACCTGGAACAGATAGTATTTACTCTGTAAATTTACTGGCTTGCTTATCTTTAAAATATGTGCTAAGCAGGTATATATATGCATGTCGTATATGTAACATATATAACATATATAAGTATCAATATAATAGGTCACTAAGAAACTATCTGGAGTGCTTGGAAGGAGATGGGAGTAACGTGAAGATGATTCATTCACAACCCTTGGCTTCAAAGTCAAGTTGCCTAAAAGAGCATGGGCAGGTACAACTGTAGTGGAAATGTAATATAAAATCTGTAAATACCTCTAATGAGGCGCAGATACCTGTAACACACAATGGGAGGCCCAGGGACAAAGAAACCACTGCCCATCGTAGGGACTGAGAAGGTGGACCCCAAAGGAAGCATCCGGAGGTAAGTCAAGTGAACTGGCGTTCGGCTCGTCCTGCAAGGGGATTCCAGCGGAAAGCACAGAACGGCCGAGGCGTAGACGAAGGGGAGCAGGAAGCAGTAGGGAACAGCCAAGGTGAGCGTACAGTGAAGAGCAGGAAATGAGGCTGCGAGGACTCGCAGTCAGACTGTGGGAGGCACTGAATGTCAGTCTAAGGAGCCTGAAATTCCTCTCTAGGCACTGAAAAAAATCCACGAGCATTTTTTTCCATAGAAAAGTCATATAATCAGAGCTATGATTTAATAGATTAATCTGGCAAGAATCATATCCTTCAACTGGAAGGACTGAGCAAAGTTACAAATTTATCTGTATTACTTGTATTTCCTACCTGTAATATGCTGTTACTATCATGTAGACTTTTGTTACAAAATTTTTTCTCTACCTTAATTCTCTACATTATCATGTTCTACCATCCAAATAAACCAGCTCCTGGGATTCAGGTGGGCATGAAAAAGCAAGAACTTTTCAAAGTGGCAGATAATAGGGAGCTGATGGCACTTTCATCTCTGTGAAACACTTTTAAGACAACAAAATAAATGGAACTATGGCATTTTCCACATGACCTTGCTTGTCGCCCCGAGAATGGGAGTCCTAAAAGACAGGGTGACAGCAAGCCAGGGGAGTCCTATAAGGCAGGGTGACAGCAAGCCAGGGGAGTCCTATAAGGCAGGGTGACAGCAAGCCAGGGGAGTCCTATAAGGCAGGGTGACAGCAAGCCAGGGGAGTCCTATAAGGCAGGGTGACAGCAAGCCAGGGGAGTCCTATAAGGCAGGGTGACAGCAAGCCAGGGGAGTCCTATAAGACAGGTGACAGCAAGCCAGGGGAGTCCTATAAGGCAGGGTGACAGCAAGCCAGGGGAGTCCTATAAGACAGGTGACAGCAAGCCAGGGGAGTCCTATAAGGCAGGGTGACAGCAAGCCAGGGGAGTCCTATAAGGCAGGGTGACAGCAAGCCAGGGGAGTCCTATAAGGCAGGGTGACAGCAAGCCAGGGGAGTCCTATAAGACAGGTGACAGCAAGCCAGGGGAGTCCTATAAGGCAGGGTGACAGCAAGCCAGGGGAGTCCTATAAGGCAGGGTGACAGCAAGCCAGGGGAGTCCTATAAGGCAGGGTGACAGCAAGCCAGGGGAGTCCTATAAGGCAGGGTGACAGCAAGCCAGGGGAGTCCTATAAGACAGGTGACAGCAAGCCAGGGGAGTCCTATAAGGCAGGGTGACAGCAAGCCAGGGGAGTCCTATAAGGCAGGGTGACAGCAAGCCAGCAGACACACGGCTCAGGGAGCGCATGCAGCTTCCTGCTTCCCACGCTACTCTGAGGACTTGCCACTCTGCGCGCTATGAAATCAGCCCCATCGCTGCAGACTTGGCCCCTGATGCCTCGAAGGCAAGACAATGCAGCAGAGACTCTCAAACCTCATGAAATCACCTGAAGAATTTGTGAAAAGGCCAGATTCCCGGCCTCACCTTGTGCCTGATTCAGTACGTTTAGGGTTGGGCCTGATAACTGAAGTTTTCAACAAACTTCCCCAGTACCTGTGTTGCAAGAAACCTCATGGGATGACCACATTATGTACCCAAGCTGAAACCTATCTGGAAGTAAGTAAAGGTGCAGTTAATCTAACCTTACAGGCATCAACTGGGACTATGCTAGGCAAACCTGGACAGGACCACCCTACCTAAAGACCACTCTGCAAAAGACTGATATTTCACCAAAGACGCCCAGCTACAGAGACCACAAAGAGCACCAGCCAGCAGAATGCCCTGTAAAAGGAGGGGAGGAGGAAGGCGGCCAGAGTCGATGCCATTACTGTGCACCTGGCTGACCTGGTGACTCAGAGAGATTATTTTAAGCTAATACAGAAGTACCTGCTTCAAACCTCATCTTCCAGTCTTTGCTGTTGAAATTGCCATTGATGATTGCCCAGAAGATGTCAGCACCATGAGGAAGTGACAGCGCATGGAGGAGGAGAGGAACGGCCAGCGAGGACAGCTGGGAGAATTCAGACTTGACGACTCTCCACAGGCTGGGGACAAGGAGTAGCACAGTGGTTACCGTCAGCGCAACCTTTCCAGGCAAGCAATCTTCTCTCCATTCATAGGCAGGTGGGAGGGATGCTCGTGGTGACATTACACTCATGCCCAGAACCGCAGTCCTCGGATAAACCTCCCCGGAGCTCTGCCCTGCTGAAGTGTTCCTCATAGAAGTCACTTTCATACACAATGCAGGAGAACACCGCTTACCATGACACGCTTAACAGAAAAAGTTTAACTCTCACAAATTCAGCTGTATAAATGAAAAATGACTTAAAAACACACCCACCTGCTGTTCCACAGGTTGGTGATTCTTTACATTGTCCCAACAGGGCATATCTGGGAAGCTTTGCTGGTTCTGTCTGCCCAGCAGACTTTTCCCCTTATTATGGCAAAGAAGAACTCCTTGTCTATTATTACCAGGCTCTTAGTGAATTGGCGGGACTGTCAGTCAAACTCCCCCACTGTCCCTCTCATGATGGGGAACAGAAAATACAGGCTGATCAAAGAACTTACACCCTAAATAGTGATCAGTCTGGGGCGGGCACGTCATGCCAGCATGGGGATGCCAGAAGCCCTTTGGGAGGGACTGATATGGACTCTGAGAGAAAGAGGGTCCCTCTCCTGCTATCTCAGGAACAAAGGGCGGTGTCAATTTAGGACCGCCAAGGGCCCTCTTACCACCTCTCAGGAAAAAAGCCAACACTTAACCAAAAATCCAACACTTAACTCCCTCTAATAAACCAAGAGGAACTGTACTAAGTAATGCGGAGGGAGGGAGTAGGGGTGGGAGAGAGAGAGAGATCGATGATTGATCCCTGGTAATACTTTATACCTTAGCAAGTTTAAATCTGTCTCAAGTTCTACTGGAATAATTCTGAATATATTTTTAGTGATACTGGTTTCAAAATCTGTGTTCATTGCTTTTACTTATTTTTGTTCTTGTTTATTATTGCTTTGTTTGTTTTCTATTTGCCTCCATGGTTAATATCAAAACTGTTGGTGACATTTAAAAGCTTATCATGCACAACTAAGATGGGAAGAGTGATGCACACTAGTCCCACCTTACAGAGAGCACGGAGGGGCACAAGCCACCAGGGGCTCATTTCTCAGTCAACGTTCCAGAGCCAGACAACCAAGGGAACAACTTCCAAACACTGAATGCTTAATGTGAGTGAAGTCGGACAGTGTGTTTGAGATGATCCAAGCGCTTGGCACGTAGGAAGTGCTCAAAAACCTTGAGCTGCCACCTTCACCATGAAGACGAGGATGATGATCCATGCATAGCACAGCAGCAGCCCCAGGAGGAATGCAGAGGAGAGAGGAGACATGACCTCGTCCTGCCCAGAGCCTCACCTTGAGGTGAAGTAGCTAAACCACCTGCAGCGCTGAGAGAAAGCCCCTCGGTGACAAACAGCCCTGGAGCTGCCTGGTTCCTGTGGCTCTCCCAGCTGTCTTGGGTAAGCCTTGTTTGAAAAGAGGAAGAACGACTTCTCGCCACATCCCTTCACAGTCTGTCACAGCTTCCGTGTTAGGTTTTCGGGTGAAGGGCGGTCCTTTGGGGAGCCACTGACCTCACCTCTCTGTGACTGCACATGCTCAGCTTTCCCTGCAGGTCATGGCTGAGAGTCCTTCACCCTCTCCTTCACCCTCTCCTTCCAGATATCACTTGGTCTTCTGGTTTCATCCCCCCCAATCTTAGACTGGGTCCTGGAGGTCACCATTCCCTCGCCTGGCATTCCTTTGTCACTCTGACTGGCACTGTCAGCAAATCACTAATCCCTGATCCTGAATAAACTCATTGCCCATTTCCTCTCATACACTCCCAGGCCCTGGGGCCCTGGAGGAAAAGTCACTCTGAACTACTGACCTGGCTCGCTGGAACCGTCTACCACCTGCGAGGGATTCCTGGAGGTGGTGATTCTTGGTTGCTTCTTACTGACTCTCCACTACTTTCCTCGTGTGTGCTGTTCCACGTACCTTTTTCCTGTGTTCCTCCAGCTCTCAAACCAATCTGCATCCTTCTCCCTCTCAAAAGACATCAATGCCTATGATTCTTAAGGCTCAAGTCACCAGTTATGAGCTCCCCTTAACACTTTCTGTTTCTTTTCCTGAAGATGTACCTCCTTGCCCCTCCTCCCCTCCACCCACCCTTTGTTCCTGATTGCGCACTCTCCTGCCTTCCAAAACTTGACTCCATCAACTATTCCTTTCTTCTGGCCTCTCCGTAGGCCCTTTCCCACTGTCCATAAGGATGTTCAGAGTCTCTTTATTCTTTTTTTTTCTTTTTTGACAGGCAGAGTGGACAGTGAGAGAGAGAGACAGAGAGAAAGGTCTTCCTTTGCCGTTGGTTCACCCTCCAATGGCCTCCGCGGCCAGCGTGCTGCAGCCGGCACACCGCACTGATCCGATGGCAGGAGCCAGGTACTTCTCCTGGTCTCCCATGGGGTGCAGGGCCCAAGCACTTGGGCCATCCTCCACTGCACTCCCTGGCCACAGCAGAGAGCTGGCCTGGAAGAGGGGCAACTGGGACAGAATCCGGCGCCCCGACCGCGACTAGAACCTGGTGTGCCGGCACCGCAAGGCGGAGGATTAGCTTAGTGAGCCGCGGCACCGGGCCAAAGAGTCTCTTTATTCTAAAAGTCCTTGAGGTTCACTCCTATTTCTAAGTTTCTGGTGTTTCCCCTTCCTGTCTAATGCAGAAAGCTCCGTGTCATGGGCTGACATTCCCGAAGCCCTTGCAATGTCTTCTTTGCAGGTCCTTGAATGTGGTAGTGCCCAAGGCGCTCTCTTGCCTCCAGCCTTGATCTGGCAAAACACAACTCTGACCCTGTCCATTGGGTTGAAATCTTCCATGCATCGCCACACATCATTAAATAAAGTCCTTATCTTCACGGCTCCTCACACTTAAATCCCAACCTACTTCTCCTGCATAATTTTCCATGACGTTCTCAAAACCATGCCCTGCAGCAAAAAAATAAGCCACGGTATCTCCTAAGTATGCCTTCTCCATTTTTGCCCCTTCTTTCCAATTCTGTCGTATGTTTGCTCCTGACATTCCTACTTTCCACAAAAGGCTCTGCAATTCACAAGCCTCTATCAGTCAAAATCTATCACTATTTTAATAGAATTAAAAAGGAGAGAATAATCCAACATGGGAAGCAGGCCACACAGCAGACTCATAGAATGGCAAATGCCCTAAACAGTACTCTGGCCTCAGAATCAGCCCTTAAGGCATTTGGACCTGGCTAAAAAGCCCATGAGAGCATTTCAGCCATGGAAAGCCAAGACACAGTGGCAAAAAAAAAAATGACCTGCATGAAAGATCTCTGTGAGTGAGATCCCAGTGGAAAGAATGGGCCATCAAAGAAGGAGGCACCTTTCCCTGAAGGGAGGAGAGAACTTCCACTTTGATTATGGCCTTGTCTAAATAAGGTCAGAGTTTCTGGACTCGTGAGGCTTCCATGGACTTGGCAGCTCCTAAAAAGAGCCTTGGGTGATCACTGACGTTATAAATAAGAGTGTCAACTGTTAAATCAACAACAGGAGTCACTGTGCACTTGCTCCCCATGTAGGATCTCTGTCCTTAATGTGTTGTACTATGAAAATTAATGGTAAAACTAGTCTTCAAATATTACTTTATACTTTGTGTGTCTGTGTGGGTGCAAACTGTTGAAATCTTTACTTAGTATAGAGTTGATATTCTATATATAAAGATAATTAAAAATGAATCTTAATGAAGAATGGGATGGGAGAGGAAGTAGGAGGTGGGATGGTTTGGGGTGGGAGGGTGGGTATGGGGGAAGAACTGCTATAATCCAAAAGTTGTACTTATGAAATTTATATTTATTAAATAAAAGCTTTCTAATAAAAAAATCCAGCATTATTTTAATGGAATGGTACCCTCCCCTGAGCTTTTTCCTACCAAGCATCCAGAAATGATTTTGTCACTTATCACATTCTCTGGAGGTTAACAGCAACTTACAAACACACGGGGTATCTATGCATCTTAGTTTGTCCCAGGTCTAATCTAGTTCATCCTATTGGTTGGGGAATATTATGAAGGTCATACCCTATAACTCTTAAAAGTAGGCCAAATTTGAATAATAGAATATGTGGTCACCTTCTGTATGTATAATATTCATCCTCTTCCAAACTAGACAGCAAATTACCCAGGTTCCTTAAATAATATATATAGCAAGCCCTGATTACATTTGTTTAGTAAAATGAATAAATGAGCAAAAATAGTAAAGACAGACAGAGCCTCAACTTGGTTTTATCAGCAAGTTAACCTGAACCTACCTTTTCTTTTGTTTATCAACTCTGTTACAAATAAAGTGAGGATAATATTTTCCTAACTTACTTCCAGGAAGACTGTTAACAGTTGTTTTAAGGTTCTCATGTAGAAAAGCACTGTAAATCTAGGGCAAAACGCTTCAGTAGTATCTAAGAAATAACTTCTAGAGAACATGTGGAGAGATTATAGATGTCTATTAGCAGTTCTTTTTTTTTTCTTTCTTTCTTTTTTTTTTTTTTTTTTTTTTTTTTTTTTTTTTTTTTTTTTTTTACAGGCAGAGTGGACAGTGAGAGAGAGAGACAGAGAGAAAGGTCTTCCTTTGCCATTGGTTCACCCTCCAATGGCCACCACGGCCAGCGCGCTGCGGCCGACGCACCGCGCTGATCCGATGGTAGGAGCCAGGTACTTATCCTGGTCTCCCATGGGGTGCAGGGCCCAAGCACTTGGGCCATCCTCCACTGCACTCCTGGGCCACAGCAGAGAGCTGGCCTGGAAGAGGGGCAACTGGGACAGAATCCAGCGCCCCGACCCGGTGTGCCGGCGCCGCAAGGCGGAGGATTAGCCCAGTGAGCCGCGGCGCCGGCCAGCAGTTCTACTTCCAGTACGAAAATGACTAAATAAGCCCTTATTCAATTATACTAAGTGATTATTAACTTATTATATGTTGACCCTTATCTAGGGTATACTACATTCTTAAGTCAACGTAACAACTGAAAGACATAAAAAAATCCTTATTTTACTTTTTTTAATTCTACAATTTTTAGAAAATGAACATTACTATCTTCCTATTATATATTTTAAAAATTGGACAAAACAAAAGAAAGTATTCCCCATAGCTAATAAAGGTATCTTAGCTAAGAAAAAATAAGCAAAATGAGCAAATAAGACTTAATCTAACTTTTATTTCCACATCTATAGCCTAAAATATAAACAAAGTAAAACATAAAGGAAGACATACCTTGCAATCAGCATGTGGTCCTGCATGTAGGCTAGAAATTGGGGGTGGTCTTTCCTAGCATTGTATAGACACTCTCCATGCAGACAGAGGATCTTCAGGCAATTGAGCATATTAAAAAGAATGTCTGGCTCTTCAAATTTAGCCATTTCCTATGCAAAGAACCACACAGTGAGTGATCCAAAACAGCAATGCTACCAAACCAAATATTCAAAGGTTTCAGAAACTATACCTGGAAAATGGTATATATTAGTCTCAATGTTACAGGAAGCTGTTGGTAACAAAATTTTCTTTCAGTGTCATTCTTTATTGCTGTGAAGAAATAATTGCACCAAGGTTAGCTGAACTCGTTTTCCCCACCATTCATCAATTGCTCAAGTGCATAAAACCAAGAACAGTGAAAAATGAAGGGTGTATTTAAAAGTGTATGATGTAGGCCAGCGCCACGGCTCACTAGGCTCATCCTCCGCCTGCAGCGCCGGCACCCCGGGTTCTAGTCCCGGTTGGGGCGCTGGATTCTGTCCCGGTTGCTCCTCTTCCAGTCCAGCTCTCTGCTGTGGCCCGGGAAGGCAATGGAGGATGGCCCAAGTGCTTGGGTGCCTGCACCCCATGGGAGACCAGAAGGAAGCACCTGGCCCCTGGCTTCGGATCAGCGCAGCGTGCCGGCTGTAGCGGCCATTTAGGGGGTGAACCAACGGAAGGAAGACCTTTCTCTCTGTCTCTCTCTCACTGTCTAACTCTGCCTGTCAAAATTAATTAATTAATTAATTTTTAAAAAAGTGTATGATGTTTGCGTTTGCCCTCCAAATTAGTGAAGGTTAAAAAACCTTCCAAAGATAGGGTCTCGGGCTCTGTTTTCTATTGGACAACATTCAGATGTCTTTAGCCCCTGGAGCAGCCAGCCGGCCCCATGCTCCTGTGAGTTGCTAGCTCTGCTGCCTCCTGAGGGAGTCTGGAGTCCGGTTAGGCATGTTTTACCAAGGCAAAGGCAGAGAAACGGGTATTAAAGAGAAGTGTTCAGAGGTGGGCATTGTGGTGTCCTGGCTCCCTGCGAAAATGCCTGCGAAAATGCCTGCGAAAGCATCGAAAAATGGCCCAAGTGCTTGGCCCCTGCCACCCACGTGGGAGACCTGGATGGAGTCCAGGTTCCCGGCAGCCTCAGCCCTTAGGGCCATTTGGGGAGTGAACCAGTGGATGGCTGATCTCTCTCTCTCTCTCTCTCTAACTCTGCCTTTCAAACAAATAAGTCCTTAAGAAGAAAGAGTGGTGTTAGGTCACGTTAACACTACGGAGAGGTTGATCCCACAGACTTACATACTAGGTCTGGGTGGCAAGCTGGGGGTGGGTTTTGAAGAAGCTGAGCATTTTCAGATGAGAACAGTGACTCCAGGCTTTCTCTTCCTATAAGGGACCCTAAAACCTCTGCCCTCATGTTGGCAGCAGCAGTACATTGTCTGTACAAGAGGCTTGCTAGAGGAAATAACCCACCAGTGAACCCCATGTAGAACTGAGGGTAAAATGTGTTCATACAGCTGTTGTGTGTTTTGGGCACATCTAGGATCAGAACACAGTAGCCAAAGCCGCTCGGTCTGTGTACTCAACGGTTTATTGGGGATCTTCCGCTTGAATGTATTCTAAATGTGCACTAGCAGCACTGTTCCGTCTCAGGTGAGAGTTACATCAATGGCAGACGTAGCTGACTGCTGTAAGAAACAGGTGCCAGACTGCTAGACGCAGAAAAGGGAACCCGTGTAGCAGGAAGGGGAGGTCGGTGAACACTGTCCGATGGACTACCCCTCCGTTCTCTGACAGCAGCTCAGGTTCACCACCTGAAGACCCAAGGTAGGATCCAGGCTCTGAGCAGCAGGGAACAGTGATTATGGATGAAAGTCGGTGGGGCTTCCCTGGGAGATAGCTTCGGTGCCCCAGGAAACAACAGAGAGCAAAGGAAGGCCAGAGCTGTGGCAGGGACCTGGTGTTGTATTGAGGAGGACAGAGCAAAGTGGGATTTATAACTGTTCAGCAAGAAAAAGACTGATTAACAGAAAGAAATGGCTAGGGGTGGACATTGTGGGGCAGCAGATGAAGCCACTATTCAAATAAAATGTTTATGGAAATAAAAGAGGCAGTTAACTGATGTGCCTGCTGTCTTCAGTTTAAAACCCACGTCTGCCTAGAAAGAGTACAGGTTGTTGGTTCGTAAATAAAGTCCTTGTTTCCCTTGGTCATGATGTCTGATGGAAGAGCAGCCTGGGCCTGGACCTCAGCAGCTGCAACTCTGATGCAAGTTCACGAATTCTAAGCAAAGCACCTGGCTTCTCGTTTCAGATGCATCACTGACAACTTATTTGGATTTCTCCTTCCCAGGCCCCGCCCCAGGCATACCCAGAACGGAGAGTAAGAGAACACAGGTCGTTCATTTTGTTTGTATGTTGCTACCTAGGTGATTCTGATGCTGCACTCCATTTTGGAAGCGCTTACACGTGATGCGCAAACTGTGAAGGGTTAACACACACTCCCCCACCATGGGCAGGGCAGGCCAGTTAACCCTTCTGGGGTTTATCTTGCTCGTCTGCCAAGTGAGGCTGAATTAGCTCAGCTTCTCTTCTGCAGAATCCTTTGTTTAAAGGGAATCTGACTTAGACCCAGCACGCAAGGAGAGCAGCTCGGAGCATGCTGGAGGAAGCAGGGTGGAGAGCTGGGTCGTCGGCTTCCCTCCCACCAACTGCCACCCAGTAGAGGGAGTTCTGGAGGAAGTGACACAGATCCCTAACACCTCCAGGAAGCACTCACTGAAAACCAAGGCAAGGGATCATTGAGGGTGTTCCTGCACACTCTAAATCCCAATGGTGTTAAGCAGCAAGAGCCAGGGCATTCATGTCTAACTGATGGTTTATATGAACCAACAGAAGCACTTCCTCCGTCTTAAACTGATTATAACCAAATAAGCATCAATTAATCAATCAATAATTGAAATTTGATTAATAATGACTAACTAATATTAATTGATATGTCATTTAAAGTACTTATTATTCCTATTAATTGATAATAAATGAATGACATTGATATAATGCTACTAAATATTAATCAATAAATGTTTAATAAATATTAATTAAATAAATTAAGTAATTGCTTATTTGAGGAGGAGGACCAGGGATGGGGAGAGAGAGAGAATGAACTCCCATGCACTGATTCATCTGCCAATAGGCCAGGGCCAAAGCCAGGAGCTGGAGACATCCAGGTCTTCGTGTGGGTGGCAGAAGCCCAGTCATTGGAGCCATCACCGCTACCTCCCAGCACCTGCATTAGCAGAAACCTGGAGTCAGGAGCCGGAGCTGGGTATCAAACCCAGGTATTCCAACACGCGCTGGAGGTATCTTCACCATGTGGCCAGGGGAAGCAGGAAGACAGAAAGGCTACTCCAATTTCCCCGGGTCCTGTGCACATTCTCAGAGTGCACCAGCAGATCCAGAGGCCAGGCGTCCCAGAAGCACATGAGGTCACCTCCCCAGTTCCCTAAGCTTCTTCAGGGTAGGAAGAGGCAGGGATGGTGCCCGGGCCTGCTGTCATCTACACCCAATTCACCCAATCAGAGTAACAGCAAATCAAGAGAGGCCATCCTTGCTCTCAGCCAGGAGGCGAGCCACAACTATGCACAGTGGCCCTGGGGCGCGGACACAGCGTGAGCACCAGTTGTGCTGCCGCTGTCCCCAAGCCCCCACTACTGTGCAATCCCAGGTGGCTGCTGAGACCCTCATCAGCCTCGCCCTCAGTCCCTGCAGCCGCAGTCCTCAGTCTCCTCTCCACAGGGAGCACGGCGCAGGGCAAGTGGGCGGCGGTGCCCTCCACACTAATAGGATGGGTCTGCACCCGTAACAGGCCCCCACTGCCAGAAAGACGCAGGGCGAGCTGCGCCTCCCACCCCCAGCCCCCACAGAGCCACGATGCATCTGTTCACGGCACAACTTGGTGGGCAGCGGCTCCTCGGCACAAGAGGAAGCCATGTCTGAACTTGGCCGAGTCGCCACCCATCTAAGACGCTGAGGTTCCGAACATAAGGCCCTGCCCAAGGCGAGGGCTGCCCAGCAGGTTCCCGCGGGCTGCGACCACCTACCGGCATGCTCTGTGGGCGCGGCGCGGTTGCCTGGGTTCTCCCCGTGCTTGGCTGCCGGGTTCTCCTCCTCCTCTCCCTCGGGGCCTAGGAGGAACTCTGGTCTGGAAGAAAGGAGACTGTCTTCAAGGCTGTCTGTGGGCTCCTGGAACAAACGCAACAAGCAGCCAGATGAGCAGCCCTTGAGGGACACAACGGGCAGTCTGGCGTAGGTCACCAGAGCCTTCCTGTTGTGTCCCTGGCCCTGTGAGGGCCCCAGGAGGCAAAGGCGCAGCCTCTCGAGAGCCCTGACCCAATTTCCATCACGCTTGCTCTCAACTGAAGTCAATGTGGGAGGATAGGAAAACACTGTCAGATCTTCGCAGGCCTGCTTCCCCACCTCCGCTTTAATCCCCAAGACCAGTGTCCCCCTCACCAAGTGACTCCCACGCAGGCACGTTTTGTTCCGTAACAGCACTTGGTGAGGAGGGAGTAACAAGTTACAGAGATCCACTAAAATACAAATCCTGGTCCTCGAGGGAAGCTGAGTTTTCAGGAGCAAGACATTTCTATACCGTGTGAGTTAGACAGCAAGTGCCCATCGGCAGGGAGGTGGATGAACAGTGTCTGGTCTGCATACACACAGGGGAATGTTATTCAGCCTTCCAAAGGAAGGAAATTCTGACTGGGCTACAGTACGGATGAAACAAGCCAGTCACAGAAGGACCACAACTGCATAGTCCCACTACGTGCACATCTGCGGTGTGACGGCTCACAGCAACAGCGTGAAACCGTGGCTGCCGGGCTGGAGGGAGAAAGAATGGGAATTGCTGTTTAATGAGCATCAAGCATCAGTTTTGCAAGATGAAAAATTTGCAGAGACTGGTTGCACAGCAGTGTGAATCTTCCCGACATGATGTATTTATATACAATATATGCTTTATAAGTACAGATATATAATAAGGGTAAAAATGGGAGAAAAGGAAGATTTTTCTTTAAGAAGAGAACATGGGGTTTGAGTCCCATGTAAAATATCTATTTCTAGTATTCTCTTATTCTACCTTTTATTTCTCTCTCAGATTGCATCTTCAAATATCCTCTTTTGAAAGTATCCTCTTTTAACTAATACCGTAAGCAGTAAACACTTTTTCAACGATGACTTGACAGTCAGTTCAAAGAAAGCAAGAGACAAAGACTGCTGGGGTACAAGGAAGACACCAGGAATAAGGAAACTCATGCCAGCACAGCGCCAGGAGCTTGCTTTGAGGAACATTTTTGCCAGTCTCACAGGTCTGCTGAAGCCGGCTGGCCCTGTTCGGAGGTCACCCAGGAACAAGACACTAAGTCAAATCAGATGCTGAGTTTCACAAGATTTGATACAATGAAAAGTTGCCTGTGGCATGTTGACTGCTCTGTATTCACCCACGTGACCCACATTTTGGTCACGCCCTCCAAGGTGGCAGGGACGGTGCTACCTTGTTGCAAGCCAGCTTAGGCCTCCTGCAAGCCCATTCGTCGCGTTTTCACCCAGCCTCTTGTCCTCCACTTGTCCCAAGAGAAGAACAAAACAGCTCAGGCAGCCAGGACATGCAGCAGATACCAGGTGTCCTAAGGCACAGTCCCCCTTTATGGATGGACATCTCTTCCAGGAAAATGGAAGCTTTAACCTCATCTCCAAGCACGTACAAAACACGTGACAAACGGCAGCACCCTTGTGGGGAAGCCCCCGGCAGCACCTTGTGGGGAAGCCGCCGGCAGAAGCTGAGCTGATGCTTGCGCCACGCTCTGGAGCTCCCAGCCTCCAGAACTGGGGCTCCAGTAAGCTTCTATTCTTTATAAGCACATTTTTAAATGGCACTGTGGGGTTTGTCTCAGTGGCTCAGTTTCTTTGCCTTCCGGCCTATTCCTGTCCCATTTCATGAGGTGGTGTCAGAGCTGGCACACTACAGAAAGCTCCTGGAGGCAGGGGAAGGAGGCCCAGGACACCCCCACCCAGCCTCTTCGCCCCCACCGCGTTCCTGAAGGGGAGTCTGGTGCACCTGCCACTTGCTCACTGAGTCTGTTCTCAAACCACTGGTGACTGCAACCTGCCTAAGGTCTGATTACCTCCAGCCCGAAGGCACCTGGGCTCCCTGACTCCAGAATCCCCAAGGTGCTTTTCCGTCTTGTCTTCCTCCTCTCTTCCGAATTCAGCATGCTTGACTACCCCGGTTATTTCTAAATAACCTCCCACCTTGGCTTCGGAGCTAGTGCCCTCCCTGTTTTTCTCCTGTATCTCTGGGCTCTTCTCAGTTTAACTCTGGTATTCTCTTCCTCTTGCCCCCTATTAAGTGGGTACTTTCCAGAATTCCAGCCTTAGCTATCTTCCCTGTCCCCTGCACACAGTCTACCGTAATACGCACATTGACTCCAAATGTTTGCCTCCTGAACTTTCTCGTAAGAAGCAGACATCTTACATGATGTCTCCACCTGAATGTCTACAAGGAACCTCAACTATGTCCAAACACGACCCCAGCACACCCCACTTCCAAAAAAAATTTACTTCTGCCATGACAGTCACGTCATCTGTAAATGACAACATTTTCAGCTCCCAAGCCAGAAAACATGGATCAGTCCTGACTTTTTCTGTGCCCACACTCCAACAAGACCGCAGGTGCTGTGGATTCCCCGTCCTAGCTATCTTGCAGGCCAACCCCCTCTCTACGTAGTCCTCCCTGGATGACTGCATTAGCCCTCAGACTTGACTCCCTAATATCCAAACCTGCCAGTCCCCTCCACTGGCACTGTATCTCTCCAAGTCAAAATCCAAAGTAACTCATTTGGAAGACAAAACTCACTGTTATGTAAGCTTTGTGATGTGACACTGTGATCAAAGTTCTTCAATACCAGGCATGCTTTGTAGTCATGAACACTATAGGAACAGAGGTGCTACAACCCTAACTCAAGCCACCTAAGAGAACTCTGTCTAGGACAACCTCATTTCATACATCTTCCCAGAAGCCTGAACTGGCAGAAGCAACAGGAAAACTTTCTCTCCGCACAGTGTTAGGTGTGTAAGGTCATTCTGGAGCAAGACTCCATCACACCAGCTCCCACAGTCTTGTGGGAGTCCTGCGGCTACACAGGGCCACCTGAGGTCCTGCACTTACCACCAGCCGGCTCTCTTCTTTGGGGGCTAGTCTTTCCAGGAGCTCACAAGCGAGCTGATAGCAGAGAATACTCAGCTGACATAAGCTACACTCGACCGACTTCTCATCCTTCTGACAGGTGTGGGAGCCCCCCCAGGGGGCTTGGAAGACGTTGTTTATAATAGAAATGATGTCCTTTGACAAGTTGTGCTCTAAACCCATCGTGATTCCATCATCCTGTAACTCCATCTGGAAGACACAAAAAAAGGACAAAAAAAAAAAAAAAAAAAGAGGAGTTTGGTACTTTTGTCCAATATTCCATTGGCATTTGCATTTGGCTTGGGAACAAATGTCACGAACTGACAGCATTATTAAACTGTTTTAAGACAATGTTGGCATTCAAGACCATCAATACACCCTGCTTTCCATAGATGCTTCTGAAAAGAATATAAACACAAGACAAACCAATAGCAATTATTTTAGGATGTTTTAAAAAAGTTATTTTTTAATCTCACTGAGAAATTTTACACATTTTAAAAAGATTGCTCCTCAGCTAGTGTGCAGATCTTGGTTTCTAAATACCATTTCCCACTAAAAGGAACCATGGCTGATTCCAGGGATGGGGCCAGCAAAATATAAGATGAGCCTGGAACACTTTTTCGTGTTGGAAATGAAGGCGGTTCTCCAAGAATGATAAAGACATGTCTAGGAACACAGGAACCAGTCTGAAGGGACTACCATTGGCCACATATGAGAATAAAAGCACCAAAATAAACAATAACAGATGATAACCCACTAAATAAAATGAGTCCATAGATACATGGGAGAACAAGCAGATAAATACATACATCAGTGAAAGAGAAGGTAAAATTGTTCCCTCTAAAGGCTACCAGCTAATACAGCTAGAAGAAATGATGGAATTAGAAAATAATTATTCGGCAAACTCAAATCAAGAGACATACTATAAAATAACTGGACTGTACCCTCCAAAAGTGTCAGGACATGAATGATGAACAAAGACTGAGAAATTTTCCTGGGCTGAAGATGATGCTGGATTATTCCTAGATATTGCTATAAAGGTGATATTATTATTACATCAATTTAAAAATTAATTTCTATAAGATAAATAGTGCTATTATAATGATATTAATTTCCTAATGTTGATAACTGTTCTGTGAATGTGTAAGCAAATGTCCTTATTTTTTAGAAAATACACGCTGGAGTGTTTAGGAATAAAGGGACATTGTGTTTGCAAGTTACTTTCAAATGATTCACTTAAAAATGTACGCATCAGAAAAAATGTCTGTATCAAGCCAGGTATTCAATACAGCAGTTAAGACGCCATTAGGGACACCTGCATCTAATACTGAAGTGACAGATTAGAGTGCAAGATCTGTTTCTGATTCCAGCTTCCTATTAATGCACACCCTGGGATGCAGCAGATGATGGCTCAAGCACTTAGGTCCCTGCTACCCACATGGGTGACCTGAATCGAATTCCAGGTTTTAGCTTTGGCCTGGCCCAAGCCCAGCAGTTGTGAGCACTGGGGAGTGAATCAGTAGGTGGAAGATCTCTCTGTCTATCTACCTCTGTCTCTCTGCCTTTCAAATAAAATGAAAATAAATAAAATTTTAAGTATTCATATACATATAGAGGAAGAGAGAGAACAAGAAATAAACATAGGAAGTTTGAATATCTAGAGATCTGGAGGATGGGTGTTTGGAAATTCACTGTACTATACTTGCAATTTCCTGCAAATCTGAAATTATTTCAAAATAAGTTAAAAAGAAATGTTCTCAGTTTGGCACATGCTCACTTGGACTTACCCTTAATGGTAGAGCTAGAAACTTGCCATGGGATCTCAAATCAATCCCATTAAGGTGGTATGTACCAATGCCATCTTAGTAGTCAAAGTGATCAGTTTAAGTTCATAATTGATCATAAAGACAGGATTAAATGTCAAAGGAATCACATAAACAAGACCAGTGTCTGCTAATAATAACTGATAGAATTAAAAAGGAGAGAACAATCCAACATGGGAAGCGGGATACACAGCAGACTCATAGAATAGCAGATGTCCTAAACATCACTCTGGCCTCAGAATCAGCCCTTAAGGCATTCAGATCCAGCTAAGAAGCCCATGAGAGTTTCTCAGGCATGGAAAGCCAAGACACTGTGGCAAAAAATGACCTAAATGAAAGATCTCTGTGAGTGAGATCCCAGCAGAAAGAATGGGCCATCAAAGAAGGAGGTACCTTTCTCTGAAGGGAGGAGAGAACTTCCACTTTTATTATGGCCTTGTCTAAATAAGGTCGGAGTTTGTGAACTCAAGAGGTTTCCATAGCCTTGGCAGCTCATGACAAGAGCCTTGGGTGATCATTGACGTCATAAATAAGAGTGTCAACTGTTAAATCAACAACAGGAGTCACTGTGCATTTGCTCCCCATGTAGGATTTCTGTCCTTAATGTATTGTACTATGCAAATTAATGGTAAAACTAGTATTCGAACAGTACTTTATACTTTGTGTATCTGTGTGGGTGCAAACTGTTGAAATCTTTACTTAGTATATATTAAGTTGATCTTCTGTATATAAAAATAGTTAAAAATGAATCTTAATGAGGGGTGGGATAGGAGTGGGAGTGGGAGATGGGATGGTTGCGGGTGGGAGGGAGGTTATGGGGGGAAAAACCACTATAATCCATAAGTTGTGCTTTTGAAATTTATATTTATTAAATAAAAGTTAAAAAAAAGTATGTGTTCAAAATCTTTTAACTTCTTTCTTAAAATCAACTGATAAAATATAAAAAAATTAGACCCATCACTATAGAGTTGTACCTTGCCCTTCCCAACAATAGCACAGCCCAGTTTGTTCATCCAACTCGATCACCAGAATCAATTCTAGTGACACTAGAGTGTTTATAAAATTCAAATGCATGCTCATATGTCAGCATCATTGCAAATATTCACAAAAGTAAGTTTACAAGCCCTCCAGCAAACCCCCGAAGGAGTCTGCGACATGTGTTGCGCGGTACTGTATCACTTCAGGGAGTGTGAAGACGCCCAATACATGGCAAGGGTCACTGGACAGTTTCCCCTCTTCCATCCCCTTTGAACCAAAGTGAGCTCATGCTTCAGCTACCTGCTTCAGGAGAAGGTCAAACATGAGGATGAAACAATTTAGATTCATTTCATCATCTTCGCAATCAAAGTCGATAGTCCTTCCTGCTGGGTGTCCAAAATTCTTGAAAGGGCTGCGACGCGGACTGCGCGCAGGGCTGCGGAATGGACTCTGGAAGGGGCTGTGAAACGGGCTGAGCATGCTGTGCTGGACTCGGCGGCCAGGATCAGAGGCGACACTCACCTGCAGGAAGAATGTCAACACATGCATGAACCCCCAGCTGCTCAAAAAGGGCTCTGTGGACAGTGCTTCAGCCGTCACACTGATTTCCTCCCTTGGCCAATGGCATTGCACCTGCAACTATTGCGGACTCTCTCAAAATATGAAAATAAGAAACGAAGCCATCCAAACTTCGACTATTTGTCAAGGAATAAGACACAGACACCTTGAAGAGTTGAAAGCATTTGCTTTTGTATTTTTCTATCCTATCAAACATTTCCAGTTAAACCTGATTGTCTAAACCTACTGAAAACCAAAACTTCAAATGTAAAATATTGAATGATAACTTTGAGAATAATAAGCACAGAATCTCAGATTGGCATGACTAGTTATAAAAAAGACCCTGGAGGCTACCAGGATTAAATTATCATGGGAAAATAAAATATAGCAAAGCTATTATGCAGGTTATTCCCTATTTGCCAACCAAAGCCCCACTCCAGGCCAGAACTGCCTTTCTCTGCCCTCCTGTATGTCCAAGGATGCTGTGGCCTGAGTCTCCCCTTTGTTGCACGGCTTCTGATAGGGTTCAGTCAATGAGAGGCACCAGCAGAAGAACTGAAGGTGGAGGACAGAGGTAAGAGTATTTCTCACCACCCCTTGTATGCTTTAGTGCACGCTGGGAGGAGCTTCTCTAGTCAGGATCTCTGCTTGTTCCTTTGCCCTAGGGGTATAATGGCTTCCCAGAGAACTGTCACTGGACTCGGGGTGCCTCAGCAACCATTATTGCTCCTTTAATTCTTTTCCATAACTCACTTTGTAGGCAGAATCTCATTAATGTCTTTTCTTCTTAATAGCCTGGGATAAATTATCTGTATATCTTTCTGAAACCATATATTCTCTCTTTGAGACATTTCTTGTAACCAGAAAGTGCCTTAAACACTGATTCTAGGTTAAAGAGAAAGAGTATCCCATCAAGAAAAATAATACTGGGCCCGGTCTTGTGGTGCAGTGGATTAAGCTGCCACTTTGGACAGCAGCATCCCGTACCAGAGTGCCAGGAATGCTCTGTTTCTGACCCAGCTCCCTGTAATGCACCTGAAAGGCAGCAGATGATGGCCCAGGTACTTAGGCACCTGTCACCCCTGTAGGAGATCGCATGGAGTTCTAGGCCCCATGCTTCACTCTGGCTCAGCCCCAGCCACTGTGGCCATTTGTGGAGTGATCCAGCAGATAGAAGATCTCTGTCTCCCCCTCTTTCTCTCTGTCACTCTGCCTTTCAAACAAATAAAAGAGATATTTTAAAAAGAATCATAATACTTTGATATTGATAGTATTATCAATGGGAAATCACTTTGCTGAATATCAGGTTAAGGTGTAACATGAGGACAATGTGTTATTCCCCGACTGCCTCACAAATTCTACAATATCATTCATTGTCAACACATTGCACAGAATAATGTGCCAATGTAACATCATCTTGAAGGCTACAGAAAAAAAAAGAAATATAAGTAGTTGGCAGATTGTTTTTAGCAGGTAGATGAAAAAAGAAGTAATGATATTTTAAAAAGAGAAAGAAAAGGCACTGAATACAAATTAGGACCACATAATCACATGACACTTTCTGGTTCCTAGATAGCAACTGGACTAGTTGGGAGCTTGTGGTACACAGTGGGAAAACACGTGGAGAAGCTTGACAAAGATAGTTGAGAACAGTGCTTGTCAGCCTTCAAGTGACGGTCAGCCTCTCCAAAGCACAGCATGGTCTGGGCACACAGTCCAGCAACAGAAAAAGCATGAAACTTTTCCAAAAGGCTATATATACTGCAGACTATATTGACTTTTCTCCTCTACAGAAGTATAAAAGGATGGATCAAAGGGGCTCAACTGGTTCACAGTGACAGATGCCATCCCCTGTGGGTCACCATCAGTTGTCCATGTCCTCCCCAACACAACAGTACAAACAATCCAAACTCCTCCTACTCAAGGGAAGCACCGATTGCCTAGTAGCTGGAATTCTTTTTCACCAGAAGCCAAAAAAAAGACTATTACCCCCAAAACTACTCTTTTTTTTTTTTTTCATTTCATCAAGGTGAGAGAAAGCTAAAATTAAAAAAAAGTTAAAGCAAAATGAAAATTCAAAATTCACTGATTACAGACTATCTCAAACGTGTCTTAGACAAAGGTCTTATTTAATGTGATTTAAAGATTAACAGAGCGAAATGGGACGAGAAAACATTTCCAGAGAGGTTTCTTATGATGCTACGTTCAGGCCTGGTCTAAGTGACAAGATTTTTCAAAATCTGAACAAACATGGCAAGAATACTTGTGGCAATAATTACCCTTCGAGCTGCAAGGTTCCCTGCCAGTTCATTGGCTCTTGACTTTCTTTGATTGGCCAGTTCTTTGACAGAATTAACTCCATCAGAAAACATGCTTATCAGTAGCTGAAGAGGAACCATGATATCTAACTCCGATAATACCTGGAGGGGAAAATGCACACATCCCCCCAAAAACATGTAAACTTCAAAACTTAAAAAAACACATTGAACATTGTTTTTCCAAAAGCAAACTACTGAACATTAAGACATTTAGCTTTACACACATTTTAGCAGTGCAGTCATCTTCAAATTTTCACAGTAAGAAAAGTTATCATTGAACCTTCCTTGTTCCCCAACCCCAACGTCCCCATCTTCCTTCTATGAGAACTGTAAGTCTCTCCTAACACTGCCTCTCCTCCCCATACCCACCCTAGTGCCTCAGTGTCCCCCCTTTCTCCTGGACTAGTAAGCACATGGGCACATCTCGTCCAGCCCAGCCCCACTCGGGCCTACACACCCACCGAATCTCACCCTCTGGTACAAACTTTATGTCCTTCTGGGCCAAACTCAAGTCACCTTGTCTGAAATGAATTCTCTGGAAATCGTTGTCTTCTTCCTTCAGACAGAACGAATCCACCTGTCTTTCTTGGAACTTGATACGTACCTTTATTAGAGCCATTGTCACGTGTGCCAGAGCTAAGGATCTAACGCTGTCCCTCCCACTGTGAGAAAGGAGGTATGAGGAAAAACCACTTCTTATCCTGCTTCTACTCCCAGCTTGTGCCCAGCACTTGACTGCTCTGTAAGTGTGTTCACAAATGAGACAACTCCAACCACTCAGTTATTCACTGTGTTCCCCAAACGGCCACAGCAAGGTTTTCAGATCTCCTTCAGCCGTAGCTCTCTGTCTTCAAACAAAAGGGCATCAAAATGCGTTCCAGAAAGCATATACACTGTGGCTGCTCCAGCAGTGGTAGCTGCAGAGGTAGTGGTGTTGGGCTTGCTCATACGAACAGCATAGTTTAAGGAGTGTGTAGCTAACTGAAGCAACACCCAGCCATCTGTGGAAAGACTGGCTTTCCTAAAATTAAAACAACCTTACAGGGATCTGTTTGGGGATAAAATTAAAATCCTGTGTGTTTTTTTAAATTGTCTTTTTACTCTTTGCCAATTGTGAAAAATGTTCCTGAGTTGAGAACCCCAACGGGCATCTTCAAAAGCTCTTGAAGAGCTTGTGGGATCGCAGTGGCAGGACACAGAACGTATCCGTGCCCAGTGTGAGTCTAAAACATTCATTCCGTCTTCCTTTCCTGGCACTGCCCAAACTCTACACCAGGTATTCAGCCCAGTTTAATCAACTTTTATTGAATGTCCACTAAATACAAAGCATTGTCAGGTCCTGGAAAGAAAGGATGAAGAGGGCTGCAAATTCCAAACCGTGTAAGACCCTGCCCTGCTCTCCCACAGAGAGGCCAACAAAAAGCAGCCATGAGGCATAAAAGGCACAGAATGCCCACGGAGAACCTGTGTGGCCGCTGCGGGAGGAAGAGTGAATTCTGAGGGGAAGAACGGAACATTTCCTAGGAGAAGCTATTCCTGAGCTGGAATTTCAAGGATAAACTGAGATGGTTGGATGGGTGACAGGGAGACATTCCAGGCTGAAGGACAGCATGAACTATTCCCTGACCAGTCGTTCCCAGACTTTCCAAGTAAAGGATCTGTTTAATATCACAGATTTATCCGAATTCCACAAGGTATCCATTCTGCTTTTAAGATCTGATGAAGAAATACCCAGGACTAAAAGCCTTAGTCATGCAATTGCATAAACTGGAGCTTCCAAGAGTTTGTGGAAAATGGAACTAAAAGACGTTTATTTTGGTGCAAAAAAATTTTGAAATCCACGCATAGTTTTTTCATAGTACACCATTTCCCATGAACTTTTTGAAACTCAGTCATTCTGTCTATGCACGTGATGGGACAGTCTCACAGACAGTCCTCAGCAATCACACAGGTTGATGCACTCTTGGAAATAACTCCCTACCCTTCCACCCAGGCATCTAAATCTCACAGGCTAAGAGTGTTTGCCCAGACACCATCAGAAACATCAGTTACTTACATGAAGCCATAGCAAAGCTTGCTCCTGCACAGAGGAGGGGTATCCTGTAAATCGACAGCTAATAAAGCCAAACATCTCTTCCATTGAAAAAGGTAGAGGACAGAGCTCAATGTCAAACATTTTGCTGGAAAGCAGAGCAACAGAAGTAAATGACCAATGAGCATTTGTTAGGACCCATTGATGCCACCCAGGTATTCCTAACGACACCCCGACTAGGGAGCAAACCCTTTTAGCTTGTTTTCTGAATTATTCTTAGCATCTCTCATTTTACTATAACAGAAAGATTTCTATCACCAGGATAGAAATATCATAAATAATTCATAGGGCTATAAACAACAGTGTTCATATACTCCTGTTATGTTTACCTAAAGGAATCACATTCCTAAGGAGTTAGAGTTACTTCCCAACATCTAAAAACGTTTTCCCTTTGTATTTCCCCCCACAGGCCACCAATCATGATTACACTTGAAAATAAGCAACCAACATGGTATACGTATATATTATTCCACAAGAATAAAATTTTTTCAGGACAAATTCTTATCATTTTAGCTCCATTTATAGCTGCTTCATTTGAAGACTTCAACTTTCTCCACAGGTTTGCTTAGGAAGTAAATGAAATTACATAAGCTGGTGAGCAGAGTGCCCGTCACACAGTATGTGCTCAGTAAACACCTGGTGTCATTTATAACTACAGTGACTCCATCCAACTACTTACCCACCTTAATACTTCCCTGAATTCTTTTAACTGATTATCCGGGACTTCGGTTCTGATGGCTTCCAGCCACTCTGGCATGATGCACTCCCACACAGACTGACTGATTACATTGTAGGGGATCAGGCAGAGGATTCGGTTGAGACCCTCCTTCAGCTGAGTCACTGTGCTGCAGGACTTATCCCAGTAACCACCAACCTGATGGGTTTCCATCACCACAGGGGAAAGAGCCAAACGCACATGTTACAACTATGTTCCAAGACTTCCTAAGGAAATGCGTACAGAGACCACAGTCCATTAAATCTGAGCCCAGAGCCAAGAACCTCCCAAGCAATATTTGTACAAACCAAGAAACCAAGGGGATCCACTTGTTGAAAAAAGAAAACATAACTACAATAGACCAAAACAGTCACTGCAGAGAGAATTTGAACTATTCCATCAGACTTTCCAAATTATGCAGGAATTCCATTAACTAGAATTCTAAAGATGTATTTCTAACAGGGTAAGTATAATATTGGAGCAACGTCATCTCTAAAGTTTGATTCAACCATTACAATGTGTACACTTAGAACTGTGCTCCAGAGGAACATGGGCTCCTACCACAGTTCACTTTATGTAACAGATGTTTCTATCACAGATAAACACAGTGGTTTTTTTGTTTTTGTTTTGTTTTGTTTTGTTTGACAGGCAGAGTGGACAGTGAGAGAGAGAGACAGAGAGAAAGGTCTTCTTTTGCCGTTGGTTCACCCTCCAATGGCCGCCGCGGCTAGCGTGCTGTGGCCGGCGCACCGCGCTGATCCGATGGCAGGAGCCAGGTACTTCTCCTGGTCTCCCATAGGGTGCAGGGCCCAAGCACTTGGGCCATCCTCCACTGCACTCCTGACCACAGCAGAGAGCTGGCCTGGAAGAGGGGCAACCGGGACAGAATCCAGCGCCCCGACCGGGACTAGAACCTGGTGTGCCAGCGCCGCAAGGTAGAGGATTAGCCTAGTGAGCCGCGGCGCCGGCACAGATAAACACAGTTTTAACACAGGGATGCAGAGTGCTGTTTTTCCCTAGGCTGCATATTCTGCCACAAGTTTTTCCCTAAAATGTTCTAAAGCTGATTGAATCCATGAATGAAAAAGGTTCATTGTTACTAACCAAGATGACACATTTCCTGGAAAAGCAAAAAGTTCAAATCATGAATTTATATATCTAGGTTGTTTATAATCCAGATATTAGATAAAGATCTAGGCTGGCGCCATGGCTCAATAGGCTAATACTCCGCCTGTGGCGCCGGCACACTGGGTTCTAGTCCCGGTCGGGGCGCCTGATTCTGTCCCGGTTGCTCCTCTTCCTGTCCAGCTCTCTGCTGTGGCCTGGGAGTGCAGTGGAGGATGGCCCAAGTGCTTGGGCCCTGCACCCATTGGGAGACCAGGAAAAGCACCTGGCTCCTGCCATCGGATCAGCACGATGCAATGCATCGGCCGCAGCGGCCATTGGAGGGTGAACCAACGGCAAAAGGAAGACCTTTCTCTCTGTCTCTGTCTCTGTCTCTCTCACTGTCCACTCTGCCTGTCAAAAAATTAAAAAATTTAAAAACTAGATAAAGATCTTATATTCTTATTATAAGCATCAAAGTTAACAAACGGTTACTGAAGTCTTTACCGTGCAACACAAAATTTGCAGAAATCTATCTTATTTTAAATGAATCTAATTTTTTTATTTTTTAGCATTTTATTTTATTTTTATTTATTTATTTATTTATTTATTGACAGGCAGAGTGGATAGTGAGAGAGAGACAGAGAGAGAAAGGTCTTCCCTTTGCCATTGGTTCACCCTCCAATGGCCGGCACGGCCGATGCATTGCATCGCGCTGATCCAAAGCCAGGATCCAGGTGCCTCCTCCTGGTCTCCCATGTGGGTGAAGTGCCCAAGCACTTGGGCCATCCTCCACCACACTCCCTGGCCACAGCAGAGAGCTGGCCTGGAAGAGGGGCAACTGGGACAGAACCCGGCGCCCCGACCGGGACTAGAACCCGGTGTGCCGGCGCCACAGGCAGAGGATAAGCCTATTGAGCCGCGGCGCTGGCCAAATGAATCTAATTTTTTTTTTTTTTTTTTTTTGACAGGCAGAGTGGACAGTGAGAGAGAGAGACAGAGAGAAAGGTCTTCCTTTTGCCGTTGGTTCACCCTCCAATGGCCGCTGCGGCCGGCGCGCTGCGGCCGGCGCACCGCGCTGATCCGATGGCAGGAGCCAGGAGCCAGGTGCTTCTCCTGGTCTCCCATGGGGTGCAGGGCTCAAGCACTTGGGCCATCCTCCACTGCACTCCCTGGCCACAGCAGAGAGCTGGCCTGGAAGAGGGGCAACCGGGACAGAATCCGGCGCCCCGACCGGGACTAGAACCCGGTGTGCCGGCGCCACAGGCAGAGGATTAGCCTATTGAGCCGCGGCGCCGGCCAAATGAATCTAATTTTAATGTTTAATTGTTGTATCCAAAATTCCAGATTGTTCCAAATTCAATCAATTCTATTCTAAAGCTCAAATATTGATTTTGTACCATATTGATCAAATTTCTAGATGACTAAATGTTTTCAAGAAATGACTAAATTTCTGGGATGTGTGGTGGTGGTGGTGGTGGTGGTTACAGGCGCAGAGTCAGGAGGGTGATGTTGATGGGGGTGCGATCTTGGGCTCTGTTGCGCTGAGATTTCTCTGGCTGTGTAGTTCATTGTTAAGCAACACGAGGCTTTACATGTTGAAACAAGTACATCTTTGGAGATCCCGAATACTCAGTGATCAAATGATGAATCTTTTGATTTGGAAAAGTTTTTATATTAGAAAGGCGTTTTAGAGGGCACTCCCCCTAAACAAATGTCCTCTTACCCACAGGAGAGGATCAAACTGAAAGAGGGACACACGAGACAGACAGGCATCACGGTGGTGGGCATGTGGTCTAGGGCTAAGATGCCAGGAGTACTGCATCCCACATGTCGTGGCTCCTATGGGGGTCTGCATCCCACATGCCGCGGCTCCTATGGGGGTCTGCATCCCACATGCCGTGGCTCCTATGGGGGTCTGCATCCCACATGCCGTGGCTCCTATGGGGGTCTGCATCCCACATGCCGTGGCTCCTATGGGGGTCTGCACCCCACATGCCGTGGCTCCTATGGGGGTCTGCATCCCACATGCCGTGGCTCCTATGGGGGTCTGCACCCCACATGCCGTGGCTCCTATGGGGGTCTGCATCCTATGGGGGTCTGCACCCCACATGCCGTGGCTCCTATGGGGGTCTGCATCCTATGGGGGTCTGCACCCCACATGCCGTGGCTCCTATGGGGGTCTGCATCCTATGGGGGTCTGCACCCCACATGCCGTGGCTCCTATGGGGGTCTGCATCCTATGGGGGTCTGCACCCCACATGCCGTGGCTCCTATGGGGGTCTGCATCCTATGGGGGTCTGCACCCCACATGCCGTGGCTCCTATGGGGTACTGCATCCCACATGCCGCGGCTCCTATGGGGGTGCTGCATCCCACATGCCGCGGCTCCTATGGAGAATTCTGCATCCCACACGCCTGGTTCACATGCTCTGCTCCTGATACCAGCTTCCTGCCAGTGCATGCACCCTGGCAGGCAGCAGAAACGGTTCAGGTGGTTGAGTCCCCGTCACCCACGTGGGAGAACCAAACTGAGTTCCAGTTCCCAGTTTGGGCCAGGCCCAGTTATTTGGGGAGTGAACTAACAGATGAGAGAGCCCCTCCCCCGAACTCGAGTCAAGTAAATATAATTAACTATTTTTAAAAGAACATCAACTTATTTTTTAAAAAGCATCACAGTCTACAAGACTCCTCTAATAAAATTAAAAAGCAGGAATCAATTTTAGAACAAAAAGTAAAATCTGTACCCATCATAAACTCCCCTCCACAATCTTCATTCTACAAACGACCCAAATGGGGGGATACTCAGAGCCTAGTAAGAACTTCTATGGAAGCCTTCCCTTCAAAGGTTAATTAGACAGCAGTGGAAAGACGTGCTCAGAAGGCAGGAATACATCCCAAAGGCACAAAGGCTTTGTTGGATGATTTATAAAAACATTCCAAAGCACACAGCTCCAAGTACAGAAGCCCCAGAACAGGGAACTGTCGGCTTCCACATCCGTGGAAGATCCTGAAACCAGACTGCCCATTAATAGAGTTCCCCTGATACCGAGGAACCCCAAAGCTTCCTGCTGTCTCTCCTCGACTTTTGCCCACTTTCTGCTTTAACAGGATCTGATCACATCTTTTAAAGTTCCTGGTGTCTCTCTCTCTCTCTCCCCTCTCCGTATCTATCTCTCTCTCAAAAATATTTATTTATTTATTTGAAAGGCAGAGTCAAAGAAAGAGAGAGAGAGTGAGATACGGAAGGAGAGATTTTCTATTTGCTGGTTCGTTCCCCAAACAGCCACAACCACAGGGACTGGGCCAAGCCAAAGCCAGGAGCTTCTTCCAGGTCTCCCAAGTGGGTGGCAAGGTCCTAAACTCTTGGGCCATACTCTGTTGCTTTTCCCAGGCCATTAGCAGGAAGCTGGATTGGCAGCGGAGCAGCCAGGACACGAACCAGTTCCCCTATGGGATGTGCCACAGCTACTGGCCCCAGAGTCCCTGTTTTCTTAGCAGAGTTATTGAAGACTTAACTGGCCAGATACGGAGTGACCTGGATGTGCACCAGAGAAAAATCCAAGTTATGGAACCAAGGAGACCAAAGCACCCAGCAGCCCTTTCAGAAATGAGGGCTTCAGTGAACAGGAAACTCCGGGTTGCGGCTGATCTTACGCGGTTTATCCTAACGGCCCTGATTCCAAGATCTGCAATCAGAATTCGCCTTACCAGTGGTTCCCACACATGAGCTTCTCCTTCCAAAACCCTAAAACTTTCCCCAGACCCCCAGTCAACTGGGGAGGCAGATTCGAGTCCCACCCTCTGCCTTTGTCACTGTCACCCAGCAAATAAAACCTTTCTCTTCTCAAAAGATCAGTCACAGGCTGGTCTCCACACACGTTGGGCAGTGGACACAGCCCATTCACAACAAACTCTCCGGTAGAAAAGCAGCAAATCCAGAGTGATGGAGCTGGAGGCACAGGCCGGCTCCTTCATGTCGTCCTCGAGGGCGCCACCCAGGTCCTTGAAGACATCAGAACAACGGTCCTCGCCTCTGCCAACAAGCCTGACAGAAACAGAGCCGTGGCTCCAGGAGTGACCCAAAGGCCACCCCCTCTTCTCACTGACCCCAGACCTTCCCTATCATCCCAGACGTCTGCAGACAGCGGGAAAGCTGAGACACTGGCCGAGGGACTGTCCGGCCTGAAGAGGAGGAAGAGCTTGGATGGCACTGCCCTTGGTCTCAGTCTCTGCTGCCATGCTCCTTGGGCTCCCCTGTCCACGAGGACTCGGCCAGGCCCCAGAAAGACTGCAGACTCTCAAAGCGACTGATCCCATCCCCCTCCAATCCCCCCCACATGCCTGCTCATGAAAGCTCGACACCACCAGAGAGTTTACTGTTCGTCCCAGACAAAGTCGGATCACTGGCAATGCCCCTAAAACCCTCTTAGGGCCGGCGCCGCGGCTCACTAGGCTAATCCTCCGCCTTGCGGTGCCGGCACACGGGGTTCTAGTCCCAGTCGGGGCGCCGGATTCTGTCCCGGTTGCCCCTCTTCCAGGCCAGCTCTCTGCTGTGGCCCGGGAGTGCAGTGGAGGATGGCCCAGGTGCTTGGGCCCTGCACCCCATGGGAGACCAGGAGAAGCACCTGGCTCCTGCCATCGGATCAGCGCGGTGCGCCGGCCGCAGCACGCTGGCCGCGGCGGCCATTGGAGGGTGAACCAACGGCAAAGGAAGACCTTTCTCTCTCTCTCTCTCTCTCACTGTCCACTCTGCCTGTCAAAATAAAAAAAAAAAAAAAACCCTCTTAAAGAACTTACCTTCACAGTCTGCATCTTTTCTCTGCCCCTTTGGTATAAACCTTCTACCAGAAGTATCTTCTCAAGGACCTGGAGGCGTCCCTTGAAAAGGCAAACCTCCAGGGAAACCTCCCTGGCTTCCAGCCCCAGAATTACTGTGCTGTCTCCTCCGGTCATAAAACAGGAGGAACTTATTTCTCCTCCTGATGAGCACCAACTAACACACACACACACACACACACTCACACACACTCACACATACACACACTCACTCACACGCACTCACAAACACACACACATACACACACTCTCCCACGTATACATACTCAGACACACATACTCACACACATACACACATACACACACATATGCACTCACTCACACACACATACACACACACATACACACACATTCACTCACACACACATACACACACTCACACTCATACACACACATACACACACACTCACACACTCACACACACACTCACACACACACACCATTAAGTAAACCCCAGTGCCTTTTTCCTTGGCTCATCGCAGACTGCAGAGTAACTTCTCAGACAACTGAAACCTGAGGCTGAACCACAGCCAGCCTTTGGTCACCTAACAGGGCAAACAAAAATCTTAAGGATTTCCCCCTACAAATTCTGATGAAAAGCTTTAACCTTGACATTGAACAGGTAATAACTTGGTCCATCTGTGAGAAACACAATTCAAATAAAAAAGGACGAAGGTGAAAACCAAGTCATATAAACAACTGAGTTCTGTTTGACTCTGAACGTGCTGAGGTCTCCTGTTGTGTTAATATGTGTGTGTCTGTGTATAGATGTGATCCACATGTAGAATCTTCACTTATTTTATGAAATCCTGATCCAGCCTCTGCCATTGTAGTCATTTGGGGGATGAAAAAGCAGATGGAAGAGCTCTCTCTATCTCTTCTTCTCCCTCCCTCTCTTTGTCACTCTGCCTTTCAAGTAAATAAATCCTCCCCCCAAAACTAAGCAGTTATATATGTTAAATGTTCCTAAAACACTCAGGAGTATAGGGACTAACCCAGATACTTTTCAAGTTCACATGATATGAGTATAAGACTAATTAAAATTGTTAGTTTAATAAAAACAGCTGTGTTTTCAAAGTTAACAGCATTGAGTGTGATACAAACGCGCATTTTGATTCTACCTGGATTTACTAATCAAGTCATGTATTTACTAAATGTTTAAGATTATAAAACTTACAGATTCGATTTTAATCAAGTTGAATCATTATTTTGAAAAACTTTATTTCAACAATGTGTTTCATAATGGACACATCCCCTACTAAAAAAGAAATGACCCAACCATGTCTTTTTTTTTTTTTTTTTTTTTTGAGATTTATTTACTTATTGGAAAGGCAGAGTTACACTGAGGCAGAGAGAGAGAGAGAGAGAGAGAGAGAGAGAGAGAGGTCTTCCATCCGCTGGTTCACTCCCAAGGTGGCTGCAATGGCCGGAGTTGTACTGATCCAAAGCCAGGAGCCAGGAGCTTCTTCTGGGTCTCCCACATGGGTGCAGGGGCCCAAGGACTTCGGCCGTCCTCTACTGCCATAGCAAAGAGCTGGATCAGAAGTGGAGCAGCTGGGACTCAAACTGGCGCCCATATGGGATGCTGGCACTACGGGTGGCAGGCGGCTTTACCTGCTTTGCCACAGTGCCGACACCAACCATGCCTTCATCCTAGTTAAAATCACCAGACGTCCCTGCTAATGGATGTGAGTCACCACTGACTGATGAAGGCACGTCCGCAGGTAAACTGCTCTTCAAAAGAAACACAGCTCTGGTGGGCATTTGGCGGTGGTTAGGATGACACTTTGGGGGAGGGGGCAGCGCCATGGCGCAGTAGGTTAATCCTCCGCCTGCGGCAGTGGCATCCCATATGGGCGCCGGTTCTAGTCCCAGCTGCTCCTCTTCCAATCCAGCTCTCTGCTGTGGCCTGGGAAGGCAGTGGAGGATGGCCCAAGTCCTTGGGCCCCTGCACCCACGTGGGAGACCGGGAAGAAGCTCCTGGCTCCTGGCTTCAGATCGGCGCAGCTCCGGCTGTTGCAGCCATTTGGGGAGTGAATCAACGAAAGGAAGACCTTTCTCTCTCTGTGTCTCCCTCTCCCTGCCTGTAACTCTACCTCTCAAATGAATAAATAAAATCTTTAAAAAAAAAAAAAGATGACACTTGGTACCAGTGTTGTGGCACAGTAGGTAAAGCTGCCTGTGATAACAGCCTCCCTTATGGGCACCAGTTCCAGTCCCAGCTGCTCCACTCCTGAGCCAGCTCTCTGCTATGGCCTGGGAAAACAATGGAAGACGGCTCAAGTGCTTGGGCCCCTGCCACCCATGTGGGAGACCCCGATGGAGTTCCAGGCTCTTGGGCCAGGCTATTGAGACCACTTATGAAGTGAACCAGCAGATGGAATCAATCTCTCTCCCTCTCTCTGTCTCTGTCTCTGTCTCTCTTCTGTATAACTCTATGCTTCCAATAAATAAACAAGTAAAAAAAAAAAAAAAAGCACAATGCTTGAGATGCCTGCATCCCATATCAGAATGCCTGGGTTCAAGTCCCAGAGCAGCTTCCAAATTCCAGCTCCCTGCTAATGTGCCCTAGGAAGTTCCAGGCGATGGCTCAAGTAGTTGGGTCCCTGCCACTCCTGTGGGAGACCTGAATTGAGTTCCCGGCTCCTGGCTTTGGCCTGGCCCAGCACGGGCTGTTACAGGCATTTGGAAAGTAAACCAGTGAATGGGAGCTCTCTTTCTCTGTGTCTATCTGTCTCTCTTTCTCTCCGCCTCTCAAATTACGGTTTTTTAAAAAACTACTTCATACATGAATAAGTTTATGTACTTTAATTTTTTATTTGTTACAATGGGACCAAAGATACTTGCATTTATTAATAAACATGTTCCTTTTAGCCACCTTTAGAAAAGGTACAACAATGCATATTCTTGCAGAGGTTGTGAGATGGTATATTCACCAAATTTGGTAATATGCTACAAAATGCTGATATATGACGGGCAATTCAGAGTTGTCGACTTCCTAGTTTCCTCTGGAAAATAGGGTTAATAAGGATTGGAAATTATAATCAATATGAAGAAAAATACTAGAAATAATCAAGGTGAAGGGAAACACCTCTATATGCAAAGTATTCATGGGATGTAGGATTTGGTGTTTGTTTTTTTTTAAAGAGTAATTCTGTCCTAAAGTAGCTACTTAGCTATTCCCGAAAGAAAAAGAGAAAAGTGATAGATGAACACTTGATGGACACACGACGTCATAAAGGGTCTGTGGGAGGCAATAGAAGGAGGGGATTTTGTTTTGTGTGGTCACATTGGCTAAGACTGAATGGGTGTATTATAAGGCTTTTAAATGAGCTTTAGTAGTAATAGTGCACTAATACAAAGCTAGAGTTTGGCTGTCTCTTTGGAAAAAAAATAATTTATTGGATTATCTTTACAATTTGAAAAGTCTGCCCAGGAAACTGCTACAGTCTTGTAACCACCTGCTAGTCAGACACCGCACCGTCAGCTGAAAGGAGTGTGGCAAGTCCCATGGAGAGGACCTCGGCAGGTGCTCAGGACAGAGGCTTCTGGTGGCGTTGCCTCAGTAACTCCAGGGCCAGAGCGCTGCACTGGGGACTGCCAGAGCTGCTGGAGAAGCTAATGGGTTCATAAAACTGCTCAGTGCAGATCAAACGGAACAAGGACGCATCACATGCACCGAGCGAACCGCTGAAGAATGATCATGATTTTACAGCCTTTTTTTTTTTTTTTTTTTTTTTTTTTTTTTTGCAGGAGGGGGACATCACTGGTTGTTTTAATGTTTGATTTTCTGGATATAATAAATCCCTTTCTCTTTTTTTCTAAGCTATCTACAACTCACAACAGTTTGATAGATCATACCCTAATAAACAAAAATGAAATATATATCACCCTACCTGATCCTCCTAGAAATTGGAAAATCTTACTGAATGTATTCACTTTCATGGCATTATAGTTATTTGAAGAAGTCAGGTAAGAATCTGTTCTTACCATCACAAGACATAACTGAGGAAACTGGTTGTAGTACCACGGCTTTGTGGAATGTCTTATTTGAGAATGGGCACAGAATGAGGCACAGCCCGACAGCTTTAAGGAATGAAGGCTAACTTCAGAGAGCCACTGCTCACAGAACCGTCCTGGCATCTTCTCCCAGCATTCTCAGTCTCACAGGTAAGTACGGAAGTCACTTCCTGGCATGCCCGGGACTCTCAGACTATTTGGGGCCCTTAAGAAGCAAGGAATTCTCCTCGCACACTTCAGATGAGATGCGATCGTGATTCTTGGCTTGGATGCTACTATCAAGACTTTATAAAGCCCTTATAAACATTCTGACAAAGCAACCTCTAAAAAGCCCTATGTGGGAGCAGGCATTTAACCTAGTTGTTAGTGGCTAGGATGCCCACATCCCACACCAGGGTGCCTGGGCTCAACTCCCAGCCACAGCTCCTGAATCCAGCTCCTGCCAGAGCAGGTCCTGGTAGGTCGTGGTCATGACGCAAGTAATTGGGTTCCTGCCACTGGATTGAGTTTCTGGCCTTGGCTCCAGCCCTAGCCTAAACCCGGCTGTTACAAGTATTTGGGAAATGAACCACTAGATGGAAATGCCTGCTTGCACTCTCTCGCTCGCTCTCTCTCAATCTCTCTGTTTTTCAAATAAATAAACAAAAAAATTAAAAATCTTGCTGTGGTCAATTATTCTTGCTACATTTACGTAAATAATCAGACCAAATTTAATGAGACTAGATTTATTTTGCAAACAAGAGTAATTTTACCTTTCATCAAAATGAGAGTGATTATAGACAGAAATTTTATTTTTCAATGGAAAACTATAACTCTAGCAGATTCTAGTCCTGCTAATCATCTTTGAGCTATTTTTCGCCTTTTTGTAAACTGAATCCTGCCATTTTGCACATTTCATCAGCAATTCGTGATTCCAATTTTCCCGCCCTCCTTCCTGACACAGCAGCACTGAGAACTAACTTAACCACCCAGACTCCAGGTATCTGGTTTCAAAGCCCTAGAAGCAAATGCTGGATGACTTGATACAAACTTCAAAGGACTGATTACTGTGGTGGTTCGGACCACTCAGGAAGTTCATCAAACACCCATTTCTTGGGGCCGGCACAGTGGCGTAGTGAGCAATGCCGCTGCCTGCAGGGCCGGCATCCCATATGGGTGCTGCTTCAAGTCCCAGCTGCTCCATTTCCGATCCAGCCCTCTGCTGTGGCCTGAGAAAGCAGCAGAAGATGGCCCAAGTCACTGGGCCCCTGCACCTGCATGGGAAACCCAGAAGAAGCTCCTGTCTCCTGTCTCCTGGCTTCGAATCAGTGCAGCTCTGGCTATTGTGGCCAACTGGGGAGTGAACCAGCAGGTAGATTTCTCTCTCTCTCTCTCTCTCTCTCTCTCTTTCTCTCTCTCTCTGCCTCTCCTTCTCTCTGTGTGTAACTCAGACTTTCAAATAAATAAATAAATCTTTTTTAAAAAAACCCACATCTTCCATGTTCTGCTCTGAGAGATAATCATAACATGACAACAATGTTCCCCCTCTGCCAACTAACTATTTACTGACTTGAAATGCTGAGTGACAGAGAGAGGAGAGAGAGAAAAAAATACCTTTCATCTGCTGGTTCACACATCCCAGTGGCTGCAATGGCTGGGGTTTGTCCAGACAGAAGCTAGGAGTCTGGAACTCCATCTGGGTCTCTCACGTGGGTGCCAGGGGTCAAGGCACTTGGGCCATCTTCCACTGTTTTTCCCGGAGCATTAGCAGGCTACTGAATCAGAAGTACTCAAGTATCAAGTACTCAAGTATCAAGTACTCAAGTAGCAAGTACTCAAGTAGCAAGTACTCAAGGTGGTGCTCCACTACAGGATGCTGACCTCATGAGTGGGGGCCTCACCCGCTGTGCCACGATGCTGCCCGCCCTTTCTCTACCGTGTAAAGATGCTTCGAGCCTGGCATCCAGCAGTTTCCTCAAGCAGCTGCCCTCTGGACTCAGAACCCAGATCCGTCACCTACTGAGCCACCCATCTTTGTTTCTCTGTTTGCTTTCTCGTGCTGACGTCTGCGCTCTCCTCCTTTGAGGACTCTTTACCTCGCAATTTCTAACCTGGGCCCTGACTCCACAGCCATCAACCTGCTCCCCTGTGTGTGTCACTTCAAGGGGAGGTTCAGAGGGGCGGGACGTGGAGATCCACTCAGATCCCCTGCATTAGTTCGTTTTCGGTTTCTACAACACACCTGAAGCCGGGCACTTCATAAGGAAAAGAGGTTTACTGAGCTCACAGTTTTGGAGGCTGACGGTAGCCGCGTTGTTCACCCACTGCTGAGGGAGGGGCACGTGATGGCACAGGCAGCCAGAGAGCAGAGGGCCAGGCTCACCATCCTGCAGCTCACTCGGGGAAGCACAAGCGGAGGCCCCTGGGAGCTTCCTGAATCTCTTCCCAAAGCAGTGCCCAGTGGCCCAGCCACCTCCCACTAGGGTCTCCCCGACCATCTCCCCACAGTGTCACTTGGGGAACCATGCCTCCAGGTCTCCCCTACATCTCCCCACAGTGTCACTCTGGGAACCATGCCTCCAGGTCTCCCCTACATCTCCCCACAGTGTCACCTGGGGAACCATGCCTCCAGGTCTCCCCTACATCTCCCCACAGTGTCACTCTGGGAACCATGCCTCCAGGTCTCCCCTACATCTCCCCACAGTGTCACTCGGGGAACCATGCCTCCAGGTCTCCCCTACATCTCCCCACAGTGTCACTTTGGGAACCATGCCTCCAGGTCTCCCCTACATCTCCCCACAGTGTCACTCTGAGAACCATGCCTCCAGGTCTCCCCTACATCTCCCCACAGTGTCACTCTGAGAACCATGCCTCCAGGTCTCCCCTACATCTCCCCACGGTGTCACTCTGGGAACCACGCCTCCAGGTCTCCCCTACATCTCCCAACAGTGTCACTCTGGGAACCATGCCTCCAGGTCTCCCCTACATCTCCCCACAGTGTCACTCGGGAAACCATGCCTCCAGGTCTCCCCTTTATCTCCCCACAGTGTCACTCTGGGAACCATGCCTCCAGGTCTCCCCTACATCTCCCCACAGTGTCACTCGGGGAACCACGCCTCCAGGTCTCCCCTACATCTCCCCACAGTGTCACTCGGGGAACCATGCCTCCAACACATAAAAGCTCAGGGAATAAACCACATCCAAACCCCAGCACCCCAGAGTTGGGATAACAACCATTGCAGTGTTAAACTACGTGAGCTCAAGAAGCAGCAGAAACAAACGTCCCTGAACCTCCTCTGTCTGACTGAGCACAGCCTGCAGAGAACCCGCCGCCACCAACCCCCTCCCGAGGGAGCTGCGGGGACGTCAGCTCCCATTAAGACTGTCCAGTGCCTGCCCAGCTTCCTTGGCATCAAAAAGTCTGAAAGAACCTTCCATGCCTTGTCACAGAAGCCCGATAAAAACCATTTTGTGAGTTTGGCCTATAAATTTTGTATCTCTGGTGATTAAGGGAGTATTTCATCCCTGATTGTTCCCACGTGTGCTTGTAAATAAGCTTGTCTTCCTTTCTGTTAATCTGTCTTTTGACAGTTAATCTGTGGCCTGGACACACTGGACTTTAGTTGTAAGAGGAAGGTTTCCTCCTCACACTATCCTTTCTTATCTTCCAGAATCAGATCAGAACACTCTTTCACTATTCTAAGAGCAAAAATAATAGAAAACATAAGCCAAAGAATACCAGGAAATGGGAAATTTCCATTATGCACAAATTCAGTTTTAAAATGAGTCAGTAGGTGGCACCAAAGAAGAAAGAAGTATCTCTGACGAATGCAAAGCTCTCTTGGAGTTCTGGAAGTCAAATAAAAGCCACTGCTTTGGATGGTCTGCTCTGTTTGACCCCTAAATGCCCTACTTTAGCACAGTTTGAAACTGAAAACGGCCTCAAGACCACTATGAAAGGAAATAAAAAAATCACAAATAAAAATAAAACTTGGGGGTTCAGCCTAGTGGTTAAGATGCCCACACCCCACACTGTAACTCCTGGGTTCAAGTCCCAGCTCCACCTCCTAACTCCAGCCTCCTGCTAATGCAGCCCCTGGAGGCAGCAGCAATGGCCCAAGTAATTGGCTTCCTGTGTGGTGTTCTTGGCTCACATGTTTGTTTTTTTAAGATTTATTTATTTATTTTAAAACTCAGAGTAACAAAGAGAGACAGAGAGAGGGATCTTCCATCAGCTGGTTCACTCCCCAGATGGCTACAATGGCCAGCCCTGGGCCAGGTCAAAGCCAGGAGCCAGGAGCTTCATCCGGGTCTCTTGTGTGGGTGGCAGGGGCCCAAACACTTGGGCCGTCCTCTACTGCTTTCGCAGGTGCATTAGTCGGGAGCTGGATCAGAAGTGGAACAGACAGGACTCATACCAATGTCCACATAGGATGCCCTCATCGCAGCCCGTGGCTTTATCTGCCACACCACAGTGCTTGCCCCAGCTCCCAGTTTCAGTCCAGGCCCAGTCCAAGCCCAGTCCAGGCTGTTGTGGGCATCTGGGGAATCAACCAAAGAGTGGGTGCTCCCTCTGTCTGCCTGTTTATCTCTTTTTCTAACTCTCAAACAAATTTTAAAAACGCTTTAAAATTTGGAAAATATTTTGAAAAAATCTCATGTATTGCTGCTAAAAACAGATTCTGGGAATGCGGCTTTCTGAGTTAGACACAAAGTATATTGCCTTTAAGGAATCTGGGGCTCCCCAGAGGTACACCTGCAGGCTGAAATCCACTGAAACAGAGCAAGGGTAATACGGAGAAAGCTCTCCTAGGGTAGAGGTATAGGAGCATTTGGACAGAACCCAACCCTGTGTGTGGCATTTCCAGCAGCTGGGCAGGGACTCCTGCCATTTAGCCAGAAAAATAGAGAGCTCTCGCAATCTCTTAGAAAGGTTTGTTGCTGCTGTTTCTTCATAAAGATATTCAGCAACGTTAAGAAAGAACATTCTCTTACATTCCTAAGAATATCTCCCAAATTCATCTTGCCATTTCTGTCCATCCCAAACCAACAGCAAAAGCACACTGTCACCCACGATGCCACCAGCAAGCTGAACTCCCTCCTGATGAAGCCTCGGAGAGATGTCCCTCTCGAAAGACAGGTCCCCTCCAATGGCTAAGCCACCACTGACCCCCAAGTCCCCTTCTCCAGCAAGACTCGAGACTTCCACTTACCCTGGCAAATTCCATGGGTTTGGGAAGAAGGCACATGACCATGACATCGAAGCGAACGTCGCACACAGTCTTCAACCACTTGGTGACAAACTGAGGCTTCAGTTTCTCCACCAGACTTCCAACTTCATCATCCATCATGTACGCCGTGGAGTGAAACCACTGGAACACCATGGCCACCAGCCGGGCCAAGCTTTCCGTGGGCGTATTCTCACTGGGCGTGCAGAGGCTCACCTGGAGGCGGCAGACCAGACCCCTGTTCAGCCCTCGTCCAGCTTTGCAACACTCTCACATGCACACTGAAAGGCAGGAGACGTTCCAGATAACCTGCTGCAGACAGGCAGATTTCAAAATGATGTTCACTCATCCACAAACTGGGTTCCTCTCTACCAGGATAGATGGATTGAGGCAATAATTTCCCCTCAAGATTTCACCTTCCAATATGCATTTTTCCCCGATAAGAAATATCTTACATAAGCTGTACTAATTAACCATTTAAAGAGTGAAGTCTATGAAGTCGGATTTCATCAATATCTGCAGTGAAAATAATCCATATGTGTATTTTATATATATATTCCAGACCTAAAATGATCAAGTACAGGTAATAATTGTTCATTCCAAACTCTGAAACTCTGGAACCCCACAGACTTTTTAAGATGTCACTCCCTCTGAAGCCATCTTTTCTTGACCACTGAGGCAGGGCCCAGGAATACAAAAAATAAATCAAACACTGTCCCTGACTTCAAAGGGTTCACAGCAGTAGCCTTAGTGTCATTAGATAATAAATTTGAGAAAGCAAGACATGTGAAATCAACAATTATCTCAATCTGGTAAAGACATTTTCTGGAAACTATGTGCAACCATGAAAGACATCTATCACCATGGAGACCTACTGCATGCCCAACAGAGGCAGAACTGACTGGTTGGCTTGCCTGGGACTTTGGGTCTATGTTTGAGCCCAGCTGAATCAATGCTGCAACTAAATCAGGCAGAAGCAGTCACAGCCCTGGCCTAGGCTGGGCTACCACTTCTTGGGGTACGCAGATTTGTCACAAATACACAGAAACCTCTACAGAATTTTCTAGAACTGTTTCATGGGTGGAGATGGTGAAACATAAACCGCGTGGAACCCAGTGTTGGCCAACACACACCAGCTACTTCTCCACTTGTTTCTTGTTGAAAGGTACATTTTAATTCATTTAGGCCCTGGCATTGCAGGTTTCAACATCCGCCTGTTCAGCAAAATCAACCAGGGATCTTTGTAAAATTCTCAAGATTCTGGGGAGGGGCTGGCGCTGTGGCAAAGCAAGTAAAGCCGTCGCCTGCAGCAGTGCCAGCATCCCATGTGGGCGCCAGTTCGAGTACCGGCAGCTCCACTTCTGATCTGGTTCTCTGCTATGGCCTGGGAAAGCAGTAGAAGATGCCCCAAGTCTTTGGGCCCCTGTACCTAAGTGGGAGACCTGGAAGAAGCTCCTGGCTCCTGGCTTCCAATTGGTATAGTTCTGGCCGTTGCAGCCATCTGGGGAGTGAACCACAGATGGAAGATCTCTCTCTCTCTCTGTCTCTGCCTCTGCCTCTCTTTAACTCTGCCTTTCAAATAAATAAATAAAATCTTTTTTTTTTTTTTTTGACAGGCAGAGTTAGACAGTGAGAGAGAGAGAGAGAAAGGTCTTCCTTTTTCCTTTGGTTCATTCCCAAGTGGCCGCTACGGCAGGCACACTGCACTGATCTGAAGCCAGGAGCCAGGTGCTTCCTCCTGGTCTCTCATGCGGGTGCAGGGCCCAAGCACTTGGGCCATCCTCCACTGCACTCCCGGGCCACAGCAGAGAGCTGGACAGGAAGAGGAGCAACCGGGACAGAATCCAATGCCCCAGCTGGGACTAGAACCCGGGGTGCCAGTGCCGCAGGCGGAGGATTAGCCTAGTGAGCCGCGGCGCTGGCCAATAAATAAAATTTTTTAAAAAATTGTGGGGAAGGATCTGGGCCTTGTTATTTTTTAAAAGCTTTTCTAGATAAATCTAATGTGCACCCCAGGGCTGAGAACTGCCCCATTGCAAAGGTCAACTTTTCACTAATTATGATGCCCTCCTTTCAAAAGCACAGGAGAATGTCCTATGCGTGCAGTGTTGTTATGGGAAATAAGAAAGCAGAGAACGGTTCATTTATTTCACTTACTAAGAACCATATTCCAAATTGACTGAGCAGCCGCTGGTCATGTTTATCGTCGTCCTTGTTATCAAAGTCAGCATTATCCAGGGAGTGGTGGGATGAGGAGAGGCCCAGCTGCCGCCGCCGGTTCAGCTCGTACTCCCGCTGCTCCGCGTGGAACTCGGCTTCTTTCAACAAGCTGCCGAGGCAGGGGGATTTGAGTCAGGCGACTGAGAGACAGGTTCTAGATCATGACCTATTTATAACCATGACTTCATTACTCAAGCACCAGACTGCTCTCCTTTAAATTGGCAGGAGTTATTCCCTGAGGCCTTGTTTCATTTCCTTACTATTTTGTACTCCATTTCCACTTCTAAGACGAACAAACTGAGGCACAAAGCGGCTACTTCCTCCAATTAATTAGAATCCAATGTCTGGCCCGCCACCTCCCACCGTAAGTCACTGCTTCCCTTTATATCTGGCTTGAAGCTTCGGGGAAGACAAAGTGCATGATACAAGGAGAGACTGGGGAACTTGCACGCAGATGGAAACACTCAATGTCTACTATTTGAGACCTGAAAGGAAAGCAATGAAGAGGCCTCTTTCAATCTGCTTTACAAGCATCAATGTCGGCAAGAATACAGCAAAAACTAGTAACTTCACATGCACTGTTGCCATCGTTCATCCGGATCAAGCTTTGGGAAGCAGCTTGGTAATACATCGAGAGCCATTCACACACGCATATCCTTCGATTCATCAACCTGCATCTGGTAATCTGCCCCAAGAAGACAGAAAATGCAGGCAGGGCACTACCTACAAAAATACTCATAAGCGTAAAAAAAATGGAAGCAATCTAAATATCTAATAGTGGAGAAAAGTGAGTTATGTCTAGAAAAATATTATCATACACCCACCAAAAATGACACATAGAAAATGCACAACATGTAAAAGAGCTAAGTGTATAATATCAGAAAGAACTGTGGATGCACTGTGGTCAGAGTTACACGAATGAAACACGGATTGGGATAAAATGGGAACATGTTTTAAAACTGACAGAGACAGCCGGCGCCACGGCTCACTAGGCTAATCCTCTGCCTTGCGGCGCTGGCACATGGGGTTCTAGTCCTGGTAGGGGCGCCGGATTCTGTCCCGGTTGCCCCTCTGCCAGGCCAGCTCTCTGCTGTGGCCAGGGAGTGCAGTGGAGGATGGCCCAGGTGCTTGGGCCCTGCACCCCATGGGAGACCAGGATAAGTACCTGGCTCCTGCCATCGGATCAGCGCAGTGCACCGGCTGCAGCCCACCAGCCGTGGTGGCCATTGGAGGGTGAACCAACGGCAAAAGGAAGACCTTTCTCTCTGTCTCTCTCTCTCACTGTCCACTCTGCCTGTCAAAAAAAAAAAAAAAAAACTGACAGAGACAGTGATGTGGCTGGTATTTTTTTCTCTCTTCCCAAACTTCCCATCACGTATGCAGGCTTTACTCAGGCTACACTTGTCGCAGTCCTACCATGTGTCAGCCACTCAGATAAGACAAACAGAAAAGAGTCCTTGTCTTTAAAATCTTGTATTCCGGGGACTAGGGCTGTGGCGTAGCAGGTAAAGCCGCCACCTGCGATGCTGGCATCCCATATGGGTGCTGGTCCAAGTCCCGGCTGCTCCACTTCTGATCCAGTTCCCTGCTAATGGACCTGGGAAAGCAACAGGGGATGGCCCAAGTCCTTGGACCTGTGCACCCATGTGGGAGACCCAGAGGAAGTTCCTGGCTCCTGGCTTCGGCCTGATCCAGCCCGGGCGGTTACAACAGTTTGGCAAATGAACCAGCAGATGGAAGATTCATATTCTCTCTCTCTCTCTCACTCTGTCTCTCTTTCCCTCACTCCCTCCCTCTAACTCTGCCTTTGGAATAAATCGAATAAATATTTTTAAAATAAACAAAAATAAAATTTTACATTCTAATATTATCTAATTTCAGAAAAAGAAAGTCTTGCTTCCTTGAATATTCTACAAAAAGAGAACCAGTCTAAGGCTGCCAGCTCCCACGCTGCTTTCCATGTCATGTGGTGGAAGGAAGACACCCTGGAGCCTGTGGGGTCAGGCCCTGACTGGCTTCCAGGACTCAGAGACCAACCCAGAACCGCCTGGAGTTGCCCTCCATGGTCTCTCTTCTAAGTGGGTGGCGTGTTCCTGCAGACCTCCACCCCTCCTGAGTGGCTAATGCTGCTGTCAGTCAAGCCAGGCGTCCTAAGCCCCACCTCTCACTCTGACTGGCACCCCCACTGCTTTACTTACTAGTGGGTCACGTGCCTCAGCATTGCTAGTCCTTCCCTGAGTACCTGAAGGACAGGCTGCATTTCTCCTCTTCTGTCTTTCCAGTGCCAAGCACTGCCTGACATTCATAGAAATATCTGCGGAATCCATGAATTTAAAAATCCCCAGGGCCACTGCGGGAAGGGGCGAGCATTGAAAGCTGGGTTCAGGGTGCACGTGGGGTGTGGGGAGGGTGGCCCAGCTCCCCGCGTGTCACCTGATCACGGCCTCCACGGCGCAGACCAGCTCCTCGGCGCCGCACTCACGCGTGTTGATGGGCGGCGGGGAGGTCTGATAGAGGTGGGTCTCGGCCGCGGCCCCCACTTCGCTACTGTGATGGTTCGAGTGGCACCTCTTGCAGTACCGCACAGGCCTGTTTCCGTGACGACCGCAGCACCCTGCTGAAAAGCAGGTGACAACTGCCCTTCTGACATGGGAACTGCAATTCTAGAAGGACAAAAAAAGGCAGTCAGTTAACACCGGCCACTGAGGGAAACGTGGCTACGAACTGGAACACTTACGGGGCCACCAGAAGTGACAGCACACTTCTGAAGCGCCACTGATGTCCAAAATGCAGGTCAGTCTCTAGCCAGGTACATGTTGGTCATGGTTAGAAATAAAAGCAAGAAGAGAGCGCAGCAGGAAGTTTTTAGCTGCCCTGCCACTGCACTGGGAAAGCCCTCTCTAGAGTCACCTCCACCCTGGGGGTGGTGGGGGACATGCTTCCACAGTTCCAGCAGAAAGGAGAAGAAAGCACTAAGAAAGCGAGGTTTGGAGACAGCGCGTGGCTGCACATCAGAGGTGAAGGCATGATGTTAGCTCCCAGAATGTCCTCTTTCAGAATAATTTCTTCCACCGCTCAAAGAACAGGCTTCCAGAGCAGCTCATCTCCCTGGCCTTGACTCAAGGACAGACAGAGATCATGTTGTGCTGAGCGGAAGGCCCCACAACAGGCCGTTCCACTCCCACCAACACTGTCGTCTCTTCATGAAGGTCGATGAATCTGATCATCGACTCCCCACGGATAAAAGCAAAAGCACCCAGCATCAGAGAATCAGCTGCTGATATCAGCCCCAGAGAGGAACCCACGAGTGATGGACGTGAGAAGAGTGGCACAGGGTAAGACAGAGTCCAAGGCTGAGAGAGACCATTGTCAGAGCCGCTCAGAGCTCAGACACGAGAGGGGAAGGGAGGTGGTGCTGGCCAGGAGCAGCACGAGGAGCCGTCAGGAACGTGCTGGGTCCTTGAAGAAAGACGTGCCCCAAGCCTACCAGAGATGCTAGCCCCACGCACTCCACGCCTTTTTGAGCTCTCAGTCCTTCAACTGTGCTTGTAACGATATGAACACCTCCAAGGGGATGTGGCACCCACAGCCTTTATGAACTCAGAACTTGGTGAACCTTTGGAGACAGAAGGAAGAAGATATGCACAAAACCTACATCGCAGCGTTGACAGAGGACTGGATTGTCTATGGGAACGACTGTTTCAAAGCGAGGCTTGTTCCACTTTGATGTTAGCACCAGGCTGCTGACCCTGGAAATCAGTGCTGGAATATCTCATTTGCTCAACAGGACTCAAGGCCATCAACTCATAAAAGCAAGACAGGAAGTCACAAGCCACTGTGTTTTCCAAATTCTCCAGATGGCTTTATATTCGTGGTCTTAAGACTCTAAAACGTTCACAATCTGCTTTTTAAATTTGTATTAATAATCCTGAAAAGCAAACTGACATGAAAATGCTGTGTCTTTCCAGCAGCTGAAGCCCTGTCTTCCTTGACACCCAAATCAGACCTGAGTTCTCTAACTGGGTTATTTTGCCCTGATTTGGGGCCTTTCTCTTTCCCGGACTCAGTCTCTTCCAGAAGTGAGCAAACCTTTAGTATAGGGGGCTTCCCCTGCTCTCCCGCCAAAGCGACACCACACCAGCAGGGTCTGTTCTTAGGGTTTCCTTCGTCCTCCTGACTTCAGTGTGTTATGTCTCCCCCCAAAAAATATTCAGAGGTTGAAATCCAATCCTGCAAGGAGGCAGAACCTTTGGGAGGTGATGAGATCATCAGGCTGAGGGCCCTTGGAAACAGGAGGATGCTGCAAGAAGGTGCATGGACCAGAAAGACGCCCTCGTAGACCTTGAAGCTGTCAGTGCCTTGATCTTGGATCTGCGGCCTCCAAACCTGCGAGAAATCACGCTTGCTGCGTACAGGCCCTGGGCCTGTGGCACTGTGCTATGGCTGCCTACAATTAGTCTTTGCTCCTTTGGGATTCCCTCTATTACACAAACAAATGTGGCTATGGCTTAGTGGGCAGCTATTAGTGGGAATAGCTATTAGTCTTGAAATTTAAGATCTGCTATTTCCTACCCTATTTTTTACTACCTCCAAAACAACCAATTCCTAGTATCATTTTCAAATTTTCTGTCCTTCTATTGTAGACTTCCTGGCTGATTATATACAAGAAAGGGAACTTCTTTTACCATAATTATCTACAGAGGAATAGTGTAATGTTTCTCTATGGCTTATATAGAATATAACAAATATAGTTAGATACACAAAGGCCACAAAACAGGGGAGAATAACCCAGTTAGAGAACTTAGGTCTAATCTGGGTGTCAAAGAAGACAAGGGCTTCAACTGCTGAAGAAACACACTAGATTTTAATGTCAGTTTGCTTTTCAAAATTATTAATAAAAATTTAAAAAGCAGATTGTCTTAAGGCCATGAACATAAAGTTAGCTGATGGGCCGGCGCCGCGGCTCACTAGGCTAATCCTCCGCCTGCGGCACCGGCACACCGGGTTCTAGTCCCGGTTAGGGCGCTGGATTCTGTCCTGGTTGTTCCTCTTCCAGTCCAGCTCTCTGCTGTGGCCCGGGAAGGCAATGGAGGATGGCCCAAGTGCTTGGGCCCTGCACCCAGATGGGAGACCAGGAGGAAGCACCTGGCTCCTGGCTTTTGATTGGCACAGGGCACCGGCCGCAGCGACCATTTTGGGGGCGGACCAATGGAAGGAAGACCTCTCTCTCACACTGTCTAACTCTGCCTGTCAAAAAAAAAAAAAAAAAAAGTTAGCTGATGAAAAGCTGGAGATTTGGGGAAACAAGGTGGCCTATGCCTCCCCATCTTGCCTACAATCTTTCCCAAGGATTTAGTTATATGAATAATGTAGACACCAATTGTATCAGAAAGAAATGCAACAGGTTCATAGCTATCTTATGAAAGCAACAACAATAATGGTTTCTAAAATGTGCACTACACACCCAGTCCAATACCAAGTCCTCCACCAAGTGCCTATTTGTGTGGGGTCACTGTCACATTGCCTGTCTGCACGCTCCAGTTTCGTGCTGCTGAACATACACACATGAATTCAAACCTGGACAAACAGTGACACATGTTCCTGGCTCTAGTTCTGTTCTTTAGAGGCCCATCTAGAATTTTCTATCAACAGGTGGACACTGTTTCTCCTCTACTTGAATCTGAAATGGCCTTGAGACTTGCTTTTGACCAACTAAACACAGCAGTGTGATGCTGCGTGACTGCCTTGCTTCCATCACGACTCTTGCCTTCTTGGAACACTGCTGTGGGGTAAGCCTCACACATGCTACCGTCCTTCTCGCTGCTCCAGACATCTCAGCTGAGGCCCTAGACATGGGACTAAGGATGTCTGTGGCCAGCCAGTCTCCAGCCTACCACCAGCTAACTAACTATACTTCCCATGTGTGAGTCCAGACAAGACAGGAAGAATTTTCTAATTAACCTCAAATGAAGTTGCTCTTCTACTGGCTAGTGAACAGGTAAGTGGCTATTGCAATAAGCTAGTATGTTTTGCTACAGCTTAACTTTAACAGAAACTGGCTCCAGAACCAAGGTGCTGCTGTAACAAAATCTGAAAACGTGTGGCACTGGTGTTGGGGCCGGGCACCCAGTGGGATCTAGAGAAGCGGTGAAGAATGAAATGGTGGAAACCATAGCAAGGCTGGAAAAGGCAGTGAGGAAACTGTCTCTGGAAACTAAAAAAAAAAAAAGAGAGAGAGAGAGAGAGAGAGAGAGAGAGAGAGACCGCTCTTTCATAGGAGTGAAACAACTGGCAAAACTGGTGCCTGCCCAAGTTTGGAAGATAGAAAAGACATATAATAAATTTGGGAAAGTGACTAAGAAGACCTCTAGGCAGAATGTGGAAAGGGTGAATTAGTTTGTGATAAGTGCATTTGACCGGGAATGGAAGCAGAGAGAGAAGCTAAAGAGAGAATTATTTAATTGGAAAGCAGAAGATAGAAGAAATACAGAGGAACCAAGAGCAAATTCAAGGACAGGTGGAAGAAGCCATCCAAACCAGATGAAGGCAATGAAGATGTACATTACCTTTAGAGAACTTTAATAACAAAGCGTTCAGTTATTATTGCTGCATAACAAATCATTCTAAAACTGAGAGGTAAAACAGAGCCATGTTACATGCATGGAGCCTGTGAATCAGGACACAGCAGAATCACTTTTCTCTGCTCCACGATAGCTGGGACCCCAACTGGGATGACGGGTGTGGGTGAGGATGACCCCAACTGCTGGGGGCTGGAGGAGCAGGTGCTGCAAATCCACTTCACACATCTGTCTGGGGCCCCACCTGGCAGAGTGAAGGATGGGCTCAGCCAGGCCCACTGGGGGGCCCTCTACACTTGGCCCCTTCGCATAGTTCAGGGTCCTTGTGGCATGCCAGCTGTGCTCTGCAAGGAGCATCCCAAAAGCACGTGTTTCAGGAGGGCCAGGAGGGAGGCATGTGGCCTTTCATGACCCGGTCTAAGCTACAGAGCCACCTCTGTCATCGTCTGTTGGTTAGGGCAGTCACACATGTATCCAAATTCAAGATGAGACCCAGAATCTACCTCTCAACAGGAAGAGAATCATAGAACTTGGGGCTGCCAGAGTCAGCCCTCTGGCCACAACTAACTCACATCCTGCCCCATGTGAAATGCACTCTCTCCCCACCCAAAGACCCCCGAAGTTTCATTGAGGGACAAAGATGAGTCATCCCTGCCAGGCTGTTTGAATGCTGACCCTCAGAACCCATGGGCGTAGTAAAATGGTGCTCCCTACCACACACTCGGGAGTGGATTGTTATGGAGAATTTGGAAGAGAACTGAGTACCGGGAAGTGAAGTGTTCCTATAATAAAAAGCTAAAACATGAGTCATCAGCTGCAGGCATTTGGCCTAGTGGTTAAGACATGGTTAGGACAACCACAGGCATGTTGGAGTGAAGGGGTTGAAGTCCCAGCTCCAGCTCCTGACCCAGTTTCCTGCAAATGTAGACCATAGGAGGTAGCAGGTGACGGCTCAGAAATCTGGGTTCCTGCCACCCACATGGGAGACCTGGATTGAGATCTCAGGTCCCAGCTTCTGACAGTTACAGACATTTGGGGAGTGAAGCAGCAGAGGGGAACTCGCTCTCTCCCCTCGCCTCTCTCTCACGTCCCTCGTCTCCCATCTTCCCTCTTCCCCCTCTCTCTGCCTCTCAAGTAAATAAGCAAAAATGGTTTAAAATAGGAGCCAGTTCTGTGGCATAGCAGGTAAAGCCACTGCCTGCATACCTGCATCCTATATGGGCACTGGCTTGAGTCCCAGCTGCTCCTCTTCTGCTCCAGCTCCCCGCACATGCGCCTGGGAAAGCAGTGGAGGATGGCCCAAGTGCCTGGGCCCCTGCACCCGCGTGGGAGACCTGGAAGAAGCTCTTAACTCCTGGTTTCGGCCTGGCCCAGTCCCAGCAGTAGCAGCCATTTGGGGAGTGAACCAGCAGATGGAAGACCTCTCTTTCTTTGTCTCTTTCTCTCTAATTCTGGCTTTCAAACAAACAAATCATTTTTAAAAATGCTTTACAATAAATGAAATACAACATGAATCATTTGCTTTACGACCAGGCAGAGGCAGAAGCTTGAAAGGCCGTGAGAAGAAGATTGTGGACGTCGGAACGGGCCTTTGAGGAGGTGAGAGAAAGTGAGGAAACGCCACGATTGCTGGAAGAAAGGATGCTGGCGCTGCAGGGCAGCAGGTTGCCCAGGAGGTGGAGCAATGAACTCAGGTCTTGCTCAGAACCTTTCAGGAGTGCTGAAGGCCCCAGCTGGCTGCTTCCAGCTGCCCACAGAAAAGTGTGAAAGGAGGCAGATAAACCAAAGAACAAATTGAACTACTGTGCTTTCACCTAGAATTTAAAGGCAAAATATTGAGCACAGGACAGCCTTCCCAGCCAGCACAGGGAGAAAAAGGGAAGAAAAAGTTTCAGGGAAAACATTAAATGCAGGGCCTTATTAGGAAAACGTGGTGTCCTGGAGGAAATGATGAACAAGGCTTGCACATTTATAAAGAACTGGGGCTTTAATATGGTGCTTCATAGGCCCGCTGAGACAGACAAAAAGTCTGAAGTCTCTTACGGGCATCCGTCACCATCCTCTCTGTGAGCAAAAAGGCTCCAAACACCTCCAAGGCATCGCCCCCGCAGCCCTGCAGAGGACTGAACGGTAGGAGGACATACCTCAAAGAGGTCTGTGCACTGATGTCGGTGTAATGAAGCAGGTTTAGATATTGATACTTAGAAGTGCACAATGTTTTGAGGGAATTGTACCAGTGCAGACTGAAAGGAAACTGCCCCAAAGTAAGATGATTTGGGGGCAAGAGCTGTGGCACAGTGGGTTAAGTCACCACTCAGGACAACCCATATTATATTGCTGACTTCAGTCCAGGCTACCCTGCTTCTGATCCAGCTGCCTGCTAATGTGCCTGGTCAAGTGGGTCCTTGTCACCCACCTGGGAGACCTGGAATGAGTTCTGGGTTCCTGGCTTCTGCCTGGCCCAGTTCCAGCTGTTGCAGGCATTTGTGTGTGTGTCTCTCTCTGGGTCACTCAGCCTTTCAAATAAATACATAATTTTTTAAAAGATGCTCGGTGATAAAACTACTTAGCTGCAAACAACAGTCACTTTTTATGGAAAAGAAAAAATGGGCAGCTCCCAGAAGGGTGGAACCAAGAACCAAAGAGATCACCCCACCCCGTAGGAAACTGGGCTGATTCCTACGGAACTGGTGGCATGCACCCTGCTGCATTTCAGAATTGCTATGGACCACACATTGTGTGCCTCCTCCTCTCTCCTTTTTCACATTAGAATGTCCACAGCAGAGAGCCTGTCCCTGAATCAGCCTTGTGTTCTGTCTCTTTCAGTTTTTCACAGCAAGAGAAAGCATTCCCAAGGGACCAAATCCAAAGCGCTTCATCCACCCCTGAATCCCATTTAGATGAGAAGACCTAGACTATTTGGGAAGAATGTAAACAACTGTAACCAGAGCCGTGTCCTCAATACCTCTCTCATCAAGAAATGGGGTTCACTACCTTCACCCTGGATTTGAATAGACTGTGGCTGCTTCGACCAAAGGAGTTTGGCAGCACTGATTCTGACACAACTCCTGAGAGCAGGTTGTAAAGGGACGCGAGCTTCCACCTGGCTGTCCTGGAAAGTTCTCTCTTTGGAAGCTTCTTCATCCGGATGCTCTGCCTGGAACTCTGCCCCGATGCCACGAGAAAGGTCATGTTACAGAGACAGCCTCCAATAAACAGCACTGGCTCACTGTATCTTCAAGTCACCCCGATCCAGAGCCCAAACACATGACCTAGAAGCCTCTAGATAATTCTGGCCCCAAGCTATTCAAATCTTCCCAAATGAGGTCCCAAACATGAAGCAAAGACAAGTCATCTCCACTGTGCCCTGTCCAGTCTCTGACCCATAGACTCTGTAAACACAATTAAATGGTGTTGTTTGATGCTTGTACATTTTGAGTAATTTCTAATGTTGCATCTGGCTATACTGCATATGATGGTACCTGGAATATCCACCTGCTTTATTATCATGAGCCATTGATTCTAAACAATATCAGCAATAAAATACTTCTCCCCAAAATAATATTTGGTTGATCAAAGTTCTGGACAACTGCTGCAACTCCAACTAAGTTTTAAGAAGATATTTGAAGTCTTCAACCCATGTGGGCTCAGCATTCATTTGCATAGTAAACTTGGGAGCTTTCTCTTAGACTTAGGTCCAGCTAGCACTGGATTTTCAAATGTTCACACCAGCCACTCTATTTCACTGCTTTGAATCTTAAACACAAATAAATACAGATGGTCCTTGACTTACTATGTTTTTTTTAATCTACTACAGTGCAGAAATGTACCCATACAACCATTCTGTTTTTCACTTTCAGGACAGTATTCAACATTATGAGATACTCATCACATTATTACAAAGTAGGCTTTGTGTTAGAAGAGTTTGAGACTGTAGGCTAATAAAGGTGTTCCTAGCATGTGGAAGGCAGATGAGGTTAAGCTATGCTGTTTGGTACATTAGGTATATTAAATGGATTTTTAATTGATGATATTTTCAACTTGGAATGGACTCCAGGTTGAGGAATATCTATTACTCCAAATATTCTCACAGAGTGACAGAAATTCAATAAATCAAAGTCTGTCTGCTTATCATTCAATCATGATTCTATCATTGCTTATTTCAAGTCTACCATTCAAGTGTAGAAACATGAAGTTCCGAAAGAGGTTTAAACAAACTGTGCCTAGAGCAAGATCAAACAGTTCTGCACTAATATGAACTTAATAAAGGTTCTCCTAATTAGTTTTCATATAAAATATAGTGTTTATTAAATGATAAGCAATAAAAACATTGAGCTGGCATTGTGGCATAGCAGGTAAAGCTACCTCCTGAGATGCCAGCCACCCGCATGCCAGTTCAAGACCCGGCTGCTCCACTTCTGATCCAGCTCATTGCTAATGCACTCCAGAAAGCAGCAGAAGATGGCCCAAGTGCTTGGGCTCCTGAACCCACTTGGGAGATCTGGAAGAATCTCCTATCTCCTGGCTTTGGCTTGGCCTAGCCCTAGCCATTGCAGCCATTTGGGGACTGAACCAGAGGATGGAAAATTCTCTTTCTCTTTCTCTCTCTCTCTCTCCCCCCCCCTTCCCATCCCTCCCACCTTTCCTCCCTCCCTGTCTTTGTAGAACTCTTTCAAATAAATAAATAAATCTTTAAAAAAATTAAAATGTGCTAAGTTGAGGCTTATTAGTAAAAATAACTTTGTCAAATGAAGCAGAAAAGTATTTAAAAACAAACTAGTTAGGGCTGGCACCGTGGCATAGTGGGTAAAGCCAATGTCTGCAGTGCTGGCATCCCACATGGGTGCCAGTTCAAGTCCTGGCTGCTCTTCTTCCAATCCAGCTCTCTGCTATGCCTGGGAAAGCAGTAGAAGATGGCCCAAGCCCTTGGGCCCCTGCACCTGTGTGGAAGACCCGGAAGAAGCTCCTGGCTCCTGGCTTCAGATCGGCACAGCTCCAGCCATTGCAGCCATCTGGGGAGTGAACCAGCGGATGGAAGACCTCTCTCTCTGTCTCTCTTTCTCTGCCTCTCTGTAACTCTGCCTTTTAAACAAATAAATAAATCTTTTTTAAAAAAGCTACTCTGGGTCTCAAATATGTTAGGAAACACTTGAATGCCACTAAAGCCAGGACATGCTGATTTAGGAAATAAAATGGCTTCACATCCCAGCTGCTCAAGCTTTGAAAAAGTTCTCAAAGTAAGAATGGCCTCAGAATAAGGATGAGGCCGGCGCCGCGGCTCACTAGGCTAATCCTCCGCCTGTGGCGCCAGCACACCAGGTTCTAGTCCCGGTCGGGGCGCCGGATTCTGTCCCAGTTGCCCCTCCTCCAGGCAAGCTCTCTGCTGTGGCCCGGGAGTGCAGTGGAGGATGGACCAGGTGCTTGGGCCCTGCACCCCATGGGAGACCAGGAAAAGCACCTGGCTCCTGTCATCGGATCAGCGCGGTGCGCTGGCCGCAGGGCACCAGCCGTGGCGGCCATTGGAGGGTGAACCAATGGCAAAAGGAAGACCTTTCTCTCTGTCTCTCTCTCTCACTGTCCACTCTGCCTGTCAAAAAAAAAAAAAAAAAAAAGAATAAGGATGAGCTCAAGAGCATGCCGCATGACTGCAAGATCCCTTGGTAAGACTTCAGAAAGACACAGGGCAGTGCCTCTCTGCTGAGCCTCGCAGCTGGAACAGTGCTTCTCATGCTTTTAGAGCAGACACAGCAATGATTGTCCCAAAAATGACAGCTATGACTCTGGGAACACAGAACCCCAACAAGATTCACCAGAATTCCATGAAGTTTTTAGGAAAGACATACCAGGCACTGCCAACTGAAAGCAAAGTGAAGGGACACCACTCAAAATGAAAAGTTCTGTGGGACCCTCAACTTCTGCGTGGAGGACACAGACTGGGAGAGTCACTCGGCTGCAACATGGGCCATTTCTTATTGAAGATGAAGGTATCTTAAAGTGCAGAACCAAGAGCCCAGGAAGACAAGAATGAATTAGGGAGATAGAGCAAAACCAGATCTCACTGAAAACACACTTGCCGGAGACAGAGGAACTGTTGGCATGTTCATGGCTGCAGCTGCTTATAGACCAGTGGCTATCCTCTGCTTCCTCTTCCTCCTTGAACACAGCTTTATTGCTGTTACCCTGTCCCTGTTTCAGCACTGTGTCTATGTATGTAGAGAGCAGGCAACTCTCCCTGTTAGTTCCCTAAGTTAACAGACTTAATAACCAAAGAGTCCCATCAGTGACCATACTGGATTCAAATCATGAGACACTGAACTTTAAGTCTGAAGCCAAAAATCAATAATATTTGGGGGGGGCGGTTTATAAGGTGCTGAACATATTTTGCATATGATAAGAATATAAATAACTTGAGCCGGCGCCGTGGCTCACTAGGCTAATCCTCCACCTTGCGGCGCCGGCACACCGGGTTCTAGTCCCGGTTGGGGCGCCGGATTCTGTCCCGGTTGCCCCTCTTCCAGGCCAGCTCTCTGCTATGGCCAGGGAGTGCAGTGGAGGATGGCCCAGGTGCTTGGGCCCTGCACCCCATGGGAGACCAGGAAAAGCACCTGGCTCCTGGCTCCTGCCAGGATCAGCGCGGTGCGCCGGCTGCAGCGGCGGCCATTGGAGGGTGAACCAACGGCAAAAGGAAGACCTTTCTCTCTCTGTCTCTCTCTCTCACTGTCCACTCTGCCTGTCAAAAAAAAAAAAAAAAAAAAAAAAAGAATATAAATAACTTGGGCCCGTGTTGTGGCTTAGAGGGTTGGGCTGCTGCCTGCAATGCTGGCATCCCACATGGGTGCCCGTTCAAGTCCCAGCTGTTCCACTTCTGTTCCAGCTCCCTGCTAACGCACCCGGGAAAGCAACAGAGGATGGTCCAAGTGCTTGGGCTCCTGCACCCGTGTGGGAGACCTGGATGAAGCTCCTGGCTCCTGGCTGTGGCCTGGTCCAGGCCTGACCGTTGTGGACATCTGAGGAATGAACCAGTGGATGCATCTCTCTCTCCCTCTCTCCCTCTCTCCCTTTCTCTCTCTCTCTCTCTCTGTAACTATGCCTTTCAAATAAGTAAAATAAATTTTTTTTAAAAAAAGAATATAAATAATTATGTCGGGGTTATATTGTGGTAGACTAAATGTAACCACAAAGTTCTTGCCACTCCTTGTATAATCTGAAGGATCCCATTTCCCCCTCTTTGAATCCGGGTTGGCTTTGGGACTTGCTTTAACCAATGCAATGCCACGGAAATGTCATTGTGTGGCTTCTGAGCCTCTGTTTCAAGGGATTTTGCGATTTCCTCTCCCATCATGCCAACCACTGCTGCTTGTGAACTTGAACTTGCTGCCTCGTGAAGAAGTCCAGCCTAGCCTCCAGGATAAGACACTTCCTGGAAAGAGGGAGGCCCAGACATCCCAGTCATCCCAACAATTCCAAGGAAACGAGGCCAGCCAGAGCCAGCCAGTCCCGCAGCCTGATTACCCACTGACTGTCATACATGAGTGAGCCTAGAGGGGCTTATCACAGTAACTGGTCATTATTAGTCACTACAGTTTAGGACAGTTTGTTATGCAGCAATGAGTGAGACAGCCCTCCAAATGCACCTACTCATGATCAATCTGCCGAGAAGCTTAGAGGACTTGCACAAAGTCCACATGGTTAGGAGGGAACAGAGCTACCCAGAATCCAAGCATCTCAACCAACTAGTCAAAGCTTTTTATATGATACCCCAGCACCTTTCTTTACGTTCCAACTGCTAAAACAGTAAGAGCTGATGTAAGTGGCTTAGAGAAACTGTTATGAAGTATGGGTAAGGGAAATTTTAGAGGAGGAACCTTTAGCTGGATATATTGTTCAACATAATTGAATGTTTACCATAAAGAGTCATGCTATATGACACATATAAATTGGACTATTTGCATTCTTCTTCAAAACAATAAATATTTCCAGCACACAAAATAAATCCTTTACTAAAACTAAGTCCTAGGACTTGCAGTATCATCCAAAGCTTTTTTAATTAGACACCTGTCCCAGAATTACACATATGCTTTTATTTCAAATTATTTAACAAAAACACTGTGCACAGGATGGGTGAGCAAAAGCAGAGATGGAAATAGAACTATCTGGACATAGCAACCTTGCATGCTAAATTATGTCCTTTCCCCCTTCACAAACAGGGTGACATGTACACACTGGGAAACCAGGGTGCAGAAATGAGGCAGATGTCAACGAGTGGATTTACACACAAACACAGCAAATCATGCCCCACCACACAGATGGCCAGCTCTTACCTTTTTCTGACATATAGCCGATATTTCAGCTGTAAGGGGAAGGTACATAAAATATCAACAGAGAAAGAGAGCCCGTTTTAAATTAGGGCATCCAGGAAGGAGAATACAAAAGCAATCTTAGTAGCACAACCTCTAGACTTGGCCAAAACAGCTTTTGACTTGTCTCATAAATTGCCATCTATTTTTGTTGGCTTCTGCTTCCTCCAGAAAGCATGAAATATATCTTTTTTCATCTGGGCATCACTGTAGTTTACATTTAATGGGGTTAAAAACACCGGCACGCTGCATCTATATCACCTTTTCTCAAAAGTAATTCAACCTTCTCACCTATGCCTTAGAAATCAGATTATGCTGAAGCTAAACAATTTTAATCTGATCTCCCCATTTTACAGGTGGAAAAATTGAGGGCCAGTGTGGTTGGATGAGCTCCTCAGAAACCACACAGGCTATCACTGGTAGAGGCAAACAGAGAGCTGCGTCCTGAGAGTCACCATTTGCTGCCTTTCCCATTGTTCTGTGGCACTGGGCTGACAGGGTAGACCCAGAGCGTCACCAGGGTCTGACTTACCAAATCAACACTAAAGAAGAATCTGACTGACTTGGACTATGTAAACCAGAACCATCAATGTATTTATGTCTTCACTGGTGGGATTCACTGTTAGTTAAGTAAAAGCAGTTCTCAAACCTACAGGTAGACCAGTTGGAGCAAGGCTGTCACACTACCACCTACATGTGGAGTTGACTCTAATGAATAGATAAGAATTCTGTTTACTGGGCACATCAATTATTTCTATAAAAATTGATGCTTGAGAATACTTGAAAATAATTTTTCTAAGAATCTAGTAATGTTCCCCTGAAATAGTTAATTGTGCAAAAAAGTGGACTGACATTTTATTTATAGAATAAATAAAGAATATGGAATAAATTGTTACCATCTGTGTGAAAGACCAAAAGTAAAGCTATCACAAATCCTTCTAGAAAGTATGAATCAGTAGTACAATGTTAATGAAATTTACAACTCAGTTTTAAAACTGGTTTTGTACAATTAATGGTTACTTAACAGTTTTGTGTTCTAGAGTTTTTCTTCAAAAACCTGAACTTAGTGTCACATTCACAGGTGAGTAATGAAAAGTTATCAATTTTCTTCCAAAGATGATTATCACCTGAAGATGATGACCAGAATTCAACAATACATCTGATATTTAAAATGCATTTTAGATCATGACTATGAGTTTTACCATAGAGCACTGGCAGTTCAATGACAAAGTGGCCTAATTTAAAGAAAAAAGTTATCTTTACCCATACAAATATTTCCAGATGTTCTTATATAAATTTTCAAAATGCCCATTTGAAGGACATAGAGGCTGATGCTATTGTTCCATTTCACAGCCTGCAAGCACTCACTAAATTAACATTTCTGTTAAGGTTGGGATGACCTCATATTCAAAGTTATACATACTACAAAGAAATGATGTACTTTTCATAAAACAAAAGGCTCAAGTTAAAAATATTCACACAGTTTAATTAATATAAGATTCTTGCATTTCCTTTTAGATGGACTTTTCAGATGGATCTTTCTCTTCAGCTGAGTCACAGTTTCCCTCTGTCGCCGCTGTGGATTCAGTACACCTTCAGCTTTTTTTCGCCTTTCAACTTTCCCTGCTCCCCTGAGTACTCTTCCTTGTCACTCAGCCTCCTTCCAGTTAGGTGTTTGGAATACCCACTTCTCCTGTGTGCACTGGGATGCTGTCTGCGCCCACCAACTTTAAGGGGTGGCTTCTAGAACTCTAACAAACATAAGAATCATCACAGATCTTGTCTCCCCATTCAGATGGGTTACTTTTAATTTAACCCCTACTGATGCGAAGACTGACTCTCAGAGCAATTAAATTATTTTCCCCCAAAATCCAGAGCCACAATAATGTTGGCAGGGACAGGCCCTTCATCCAGTTCTCTTCCTACTGACGCTGATGGCCCTCATTCCCTGTCTGATCTGGCCGGGCACATAACATCGGCAACATCTGTGACGTGTCCAGAAAATCCCTTTTCACGTAATTCAGCTGGGCTTCCGTCAGCGGGAATTCTAATCGCAATATCTAACCTTAGCTTTGACAGAGTTCATCTTCTTCCCTCATTAGTAAGTGTATGTGTATATTACACACAAGACAATGATATAATGCTTCATATCAATGAAGAGTCAGGGAATATAATGCTTTGATTACCGTCTTTGTAAAATAAAGTAGTACAAAAGGAGATGAATTAACCATGTCATTAGTCATGATTACTCATTATTCAGCCTTTCTGAAGTAAACCGTACCTTGTGGCAGAAGAACATCAATCAACCACTCGCTGTGGTCCCTACAAAGAAAAACAAAACTCGTTTTTGAGCTGCACTGAAATGTAATCCTTCCACATGAATGTTTTTAAGTCCCACACTATTGCTGAAAAGCCTTCAAGAGAAAGGACGTATAATTAAGAGCACAATCACAATAAGCTTTTAAAATGTGTAATGCATTCCAGCTAAATTATAAATTATAGGCATTTCATCATATTCAGTTATCTTTAAATGATACTTTCCAGATGCTAATTATGCCAACCAAAATACTGCATGATCTGTACGAAGCTGAGCGTGACTGTGAAAGCAGCAGGCAAAGAGAACCCACTTGAGCTGCATGTCATGTTTGGAAACCACAGTTTTCCCTTACATCTATTTTTCTTTGTGGGGTTTCTAATGGGGTTGTTTTAAAATTGGAGCTGCTTTACTAAGTGAAGTCATTTTCTCTTGTCACACAGATAGAAATACTGCAGAGCCAAAGATTTCAAAACTGAAATTTTCCAAATAAAAGTTTGCTATTCTTTAAATATCAGACACATTAATCTGTAAAGTTAAATGTTAGACACATTAATCTTTTAAAAAACAAAGACTAGGGGGCAACTTGGGCAATGTAACCATTACGTCCAGGTGATTCTCTCGCCCTCGCACTGTTGCCCTACTTCCTTTCTTTCAAGGACCTGATACCTACCCCGCAATCCTCTCGCTGCACTCTTCACAGAGATATAACGGAGGTGGTTTATCACCCAAAGCTACCGACAGGGAAGGATCTATACACATCTGAAACACATAAAAACACAGAATGAACCCTCCTGCGCCTCAGCGATCATATTCCCTGTACCACAAACACAAACGCACAAATGGAAATCCACTGTCAAAAGCAAAGTGGAATAAAGATTTTTGGCAGAACTCATTCAACATATAACTGTTTTTCCTTCACTGGCTGATAAGTCCACTGTCATTTTTTCATTTCTCCTGTTATTTACAATTTAAGTAGCAGCTGGTGTCAAGAAATCTACCCTCATTTCACAAAGACAAAACATTATACTGGCTTAAGCATTTGGCCTAGCAGTTGGATTGGAATGTCCCTGCCCCATATCACAGTACCCGGGTTCAAGTCTCAGCTCTGCTTCCAATTCCAGCTTCCTGCCAATGAGCACCCTGGCAGGCAGCAGTGATGGCTCAAGTAGTTGGGTCCCTGCCTCTCACGTAGGAGAGACTCAGATTCAGCTCCTGACTCCCTGCTTCAGCCTGGCCAAGCCCTAACCATTGCAGGCATTTGAGGGGTGAACCAGTAGATGGGAGATCCTCTCTCACTCCCTCTCTCTCCATCCCCCACCCCCTGCCTTTCAAATAAATAAAATTTTTTAAAAGAGAGAAAAAAAATCATTTTGTTCAGTGGCTACTCAATTTGCTATATGGATAATAAACATAGAAATCCCCTTAGGAAAAGGAAAATACATCATTGAGATCTCAAACCCCTACCTGATAACAACATGCTCGTCTTAAGACACACATCAAAGCTGGCATTAACTCTAACATGGAGGGTTTCGCTTCTCCTGCTCTGCTCTCAGCTCTTTGAATCAGTCATCCAAAGTTTCATGCTCACGTGTTTTTTATTTCTACATGTGACCTATAATTTGTTGGCCCCTGCTGTTCCTTGTTGTGTATTGCTGTTTTCAGTAGTCTAAGCCACAGAGATGAAAAGCGTTAATTTTACAGCTGATCATCAGGATCTTTCAAATAAATCAAGTGAAGAAAACACCCACATGACGAGTTTCATTGTGGGCTTTGCGTCAGTTTAAATTTCTATGATTTATCAAAGTCACTCTGGATTCTGTTCCTGTCACTCCGAAGAAATAATCCACGCAGGCTGTAAGAGATTATTTCATCACACGCCTAAAGCTTCTACACGAACTTCTGGGACTTCACCCTCTCTGCTGGCTTCACTGATGTGAAAGGGGGAAATGACCCAAACTTACAACGCAACCAGCCTGTAATTCAAAGTTAAAACCAGAAGGAGTTTCAACAACTGGGGAAACAAGAGATAGAATTGCTACAATTTTAAAAATTATACCACCAAATTTATAGATTATAGATCGTCTGATGCTGAGGGCCCTGCAGGCCTTGTGTACCTTCCTTGGTTCCTCGCAATGGTGTGCTAGATCAGGGACTGACACACTTTTTCCTGTGAGTGTCCAGAGAGCAGACAGTTCGGGTTTGTGGGGCACACTGTCTGCGTGTATAGCATGAACACCGCCATAGGTAATACATAAGCAGACGAGCGTAGCTGGGTTCCAGTAAAACTTTATTCACCAAAGCAAGCAGCAGGCTAGACCTGGCTGTGGACCACTGTTTGCCAACCCCAGTCTTCTCAGGTAATGATCAGGACTCCAAAGTATTTCATAAAGTGAATCTCAAATCGAACTAAGCCAAACCAAAAGAAGAGTATGATATCATAAACTATAAGCTCCAATGTAGTTACCCCTTTAATCCTATCACAACTCTCGGCTCTTGCCCCAAAACCACTTCCTTTGCAGCCTATTGCAACAAAGGCCTCATAACTTTTATATTTGGCAAGTCATAAGTGCCTAGTGGTATAGTGCACTGCTACAAAAATATCAGATTTCTGCTGATGACTGACTGGTTACCCTGAGTGTTCCCCAAGTACATGATGCAGACCTCCTTCTAAGGGATCATTGTTTACTCTCTCTCTTCTTTACCTATCTCTTCACTATCTTTATGTCTCTCTCTACCTCTGTCACTGACCTCAAAAGGAAAATCTCCTAGGATGTGGGAACTATAAAGAGCCATTGGGGATGAGCTAGCTGACCAGGGATCTGCTCCAGGACTTTGCTGATGTGACCTGCTAGATTTGTAGCTGTCGAGTTAGTCCTAGTCCATTCTAAAGAGATCAGTTTACACCCATGCTCACGTTAACATGCTTATTTCTGGGTTTACATTAAAACTGTTTATTTTTCTGTCTATAAATACAACCCGTGAGGGTACTTCCAAGAGCTCATAGAGAAATTGGAATTAACAGATGAATTTATTTTGATGCAAAAAAAATCATGAGTAGTTCTTTCAGTATAAGTATTTTTTCATAAAATTTTTTGAAGATCCCTCTATGTCCAATGTAGAGGCTTAGGAGAATGGAAAAAATCAATTCAAAAAGCTTACTAACTAGCCCTCCATCTCAATGCCATCCTGGGAATATTCTGATGAGTATTACTGGTGATTTTTTACTGTGTGTATAAATGTGAATATACATATATGTAATTTTTCAACTAAGTTTGTGTCCTATACAATTCCATAAATTTCCTTTTCCTTTAATGTTACTTAGTAAGTATCTGCATGTCTGATATCAGATGGTGATGGTGTAGGCCTGAAAGTACTCATTTTGTAAAGAAAAACAGCACTGAGCCAGACCTGTTGTAGTGTCAACACAGCCCCACTGCAGGAAGCATTAACAAGAGTGGTGCCTTTGGAGCAGCCGTTGTTCAGTGGGTTAAGCCATCACTCCAGATGCCTGTATCCCATATCAGATTGCCTGGGATAGAGTCCACCTCAGCTTCCAATCCAGGCGCCTGCTAATGCACCTAGGAGTGCCACTAGGAGGCAATGGTACTTGGGTTCCTGCTATCCACACCGAAGACTCAGATGGAGCTCGTGGCTGCTGGCTTCAGCTTGGCCCAGCCCTGGCTATTGTGAGCATTTGGAAAGCAAACTAGTAGATGGAAGATCTCTGTGTGTGTGTGTGTGTGTGTGTGCACGTGCACACGTGTGTATCTCTGTTTCTGTCTCTCCCTTCTGTCACTCTTCCTTTCAAAGAAATAAGGATGTTTTAATCATTAAAGAATGGTGTCATTCTAGAAAGTGTAGAGTAAAAGTAAAAAGGGAAGCTCTTTAGGCAAGCCAGAGCTCGGAAAGTGAAGTTTTAGGAGTAATAACAATGTCCTGGGACTGAACAGAGGCTGCGGCTGTCAATACTGTGAATGCACCAAATGCCACCGAATTGTTAGCTTGAAAGTGGTTCAATTATGTTACATGAACTTCAACTCTATTTTTTAAATGACAGAAAATAAGATGGTTTGGTCTATCCTGGAGGACTGCCTATTAGGGAAAATGTGAGGACAACCCACAGGAGTGGTTAGCACTGTTTGCCTAGGAAGGATGGGGCCAATCTAATTCAGGATGATTTCTGTCGGGGGAAGCTGGAAAATGTGTCTAACCAAGATGTCAAGGGACTCCTGAGAATGCAGCCTCACACAAAATCAGGGAAAACTAACTGGAGGAGTCAAACAAGGAGAACCCCCGGCCTCTGGATGTCTGGGTGAGTGATAAGGGGAAGGAAAGACACAGAGACACAGGAAGAGGGAACAGTGAAAACCTCCTCGGTGTAAAGACTCAAGCAGAACTCCAGGAATAACACACAAACTCACTTGTGTTTAGCTCCGAACATCCTCACATCCAAGAAAGGTACCTTTGAAGCCCCAGTGCCTACTTCAGTAGTCTACAGAGTAGAACAGAAGAGGCCTACACTTGCATTGGAAGGCACCCTCATCTGAGCTTTCTCAACACGATGCATTCAGTTTTCCTCCATTAAAAGCAGATACTAAATACAATCATATAAAGATGCTCTTTACTCATATGACAGAGCTAGATGAAAATGTACTCCTCTGCCACTGTTGGTGTATGAAACATGCTTTTGTTTCCTTTTTATATTTGTAAGATCTAATTTTACCTCTTCTACACTGTTTCTATAAAGTGAAAGTATTTGTTTTCTATTATTCGGTAATCTGCACAGTCTGTGCAGAACAGAAGAATCCCTTCTCGGCCTTTTGGCTAAGATCAAGTGCAAAACAGAAGAAGCAAACTCCATGACAGTGGGTTCTCTAATAAATTCAGCCAACGCCCACACTTTAAGATACAAAAATTAGCTTTTGCAATCCAGACACATGTCTATACAGCCAAGTATGTTGTATCTAACAAATACACCATAAGCAATTTTGTTAAAAAGATGTAATTATTTTTCTTAACACTCAGCTTCCAAGCTTCAGGGTCATCCGAGGACATAGCCAAGTTGACAGAGAGGAAAGCAAATGAGGCTGAGAGCCAGGATGCCCGTTCTCCCTCCAGTTCTGCCACTAACTGTGATGTTAGGAAAGTGAATTTACCTCTCTAAACCACTATGCCTTTAACTCTACTGTAGCTTTCCTCATATATGCTATCTAACTGCTCAATCATTTCAGCTCTGTCACATGTGTGATTTGAGTTGACTGAATTTTATAAAAAAATGTTGCCTTATAACTCTTGAATTTGCATAGTCACACACTTGGCATTCTTATTTTCTAGCATATAAATGAAAACAGGGGAGAAATACATTTCCTTGCATTTACTGGCTCAGATAGAAGCCAGTTAAGGGCTATATAAGAGTTTCAGCAGGATTCCTTGGATAATTAGCTTAGTGCTACACAGCACTTGGCAATGAACTCATACCCCAAACCTACAGACAGAACAGTGATTCATTGTTCTGCCTTGACACAATCTGCCCAAGTACTGTCAAACTGAATGTGAGGTTCTTGAGATGACAGCAGAACACAGGCTTCAGTTTTAGGAGGCAACCTTACTCCATTCATTCAGCAATTTGCTGCTAATTATTTGACCACTAACAAAGCAACAAGGAGCTGGCTCTAATGACACAGTACCTTCACAGCTGGCTTGTTAATTGCATTGTGGCATTCAATGTGCTGGCAGTGGATGGGATTCCAAGCTGCAAAGCAAAGCAAAGCTGGTGAATATTTCTCATTGAAAACATTCATGCTCCCAGTACACACACAGTCGATGCTTCACTAGGTTTCTTTTTTTCCTAAATAGCTCACCAGAAGTCTTCCTATCATAATGTTTTTTTACAAGTTTACGACAAATTTAAAAATTAGGCAAACATATCACAAATCTATCCATTTTCCCAGGGAGAGGGACAAGCCATTGTAAGATGACATATACAGTATAAAATGGTATATAAACAATAGCATGACATTAATAAGTGCTCAAAGGTTTCTACAACTGTGGTTTCACTTTCTTCCCGCAACAACTCTGGGGTGAGAAATTGGTACAGAAGACTACTCATCTAATTTCACATAACAGTAAGTTAAAGTTTAAAAGGTTAAATAGTTGGGTGTGGTCTCAGAGTTAGTAAGTGGCAGGCTGGGACCAGAAGCTCTAACTCTCGGGTCTCAGCACTGTGCTTTTCACTATAATATACTATGTTAAATATCATTATTTTTGGCAACAGGAAGCATTTCAAGTTCATAACAACTGAAACGAATGGGAATGAATCCTCCAACCTTCCATTCCCCACCCCACCCTATCGCATGTGAAGGCAACAAAGATGCGGCCTTTGGCCCAGATGAAGCATCCTCTCTCACACACGCGACTCACACACTGAACCTCTGCTGCTGTGCTGTCACCTGTACCCAATACCTTAATTCAGCAAACATACAGAATGAGCGAAAGGACCAAGTTACCCAGAATATGCCAGTGAAAATAACAACCAGTAATTAGCACCATCTAGATGAATCTATAGACTGGAGCACTTAGCTAACAATATCCCATCATTAAAAAACAAAAAAAGAAACAGGAATGGGTTTCTATGCTTGAAAGTAGGACAACTAATCTTGTAGGACAATGATTGGACTAATATACAAGAATTCGCAGATGAGCGGACACTTCTCCTTAGTTAATATTCAATTATAATTCAAATAGATGTATTATTAATGATACAGATTATGCTTCAACTATATTAAAAATGTTCTATTCAATCTTCTCTCCTGTTGTTACATGCTGTATAAGACTCGTGTCTCATCTGGAATTCAGGGAAATATAGTTAACAGAGCCCCTGACTATCAAAAGTGCAAAATAGGCCAGCGCTGCGGCTCACTAGGCTAATCCTCTGCCTGCGGCGCCGGCACCCCGGGTTCTAGTCCCAGTCAGGGTGTCGGATTCTGTCCCGGTTGCCCCTCTTCCAGGCCAGCTCTCTGCTGTGGCCAGGGAGTGCGGTGGAGGATGGCCCAAGTGCTTGAGCCCTGCACGCACATGGGAGACCAGGAGAAGCACCTGGCTCCTGGCTTCGGATCAGCGCGGTGTGCCGGCCGCAGTGCACCAGCCGCAGCAGCCATTGGAGGGTGAACCAACGGTAAAGGAAGACCTTTCTCTCTGTCTCTCTCTCTCACTGTCCACTCTGCCTGTCAAAAAAAAAAGAAGTATAAAATAACGAGCAAGGTTTTGGTGCAGTGGCTAAGATGCCTCTTGGGATGCCTGCGTCCCGCATCAGAGTTCCTGGCTCAAGACCGGGGTCCTCTGTTCCTGAACAGCTTCCTGATAATGTGCATCTTGGAAGGAAACAGATAACGGCCGAAGTACTTGGGTCCCTGCTAACAACACGGGATAGCTGGGCTGAGTTCCAGGCTCCTGGCTTTCTCCTGGCCCAGTCACAGCTGTTGTGGGCATTTGGAGAGTGAACCAATAGATGGAAGATCTCTCTTTGTCTCTCTGTCTCTCTGCCTTTCAAATAAAGTGAAAATAAATAACTAAAATTTAAAAATAAAAATATACAACAGGTCTATTTATTTTAAAATAAGGCAAGATGTACAAGTCAGAGACCACTTCTCTAATAACATGAGACTGATAATATTTTAGACAGACAAATGAACGAGTAAAGTAACAGATGAATGAAGACATAGTTTGTGTATAGTATTCCACATCCATAAGGTTTGTTTCCCACATGTGGTAAAGTCAACAGAATATAAAGAAAAGAAACATGTTCTGCAATTAGAGAAATGTAAAGAAAAAAGATTGCCTTGAGCCAGTACATGCATTGAAAATATGTGTGATCTGTGTTCCATTTCTTCAGTCTCAAGCTCACGACAGACATCACTAATTCACCACAGCATTCCTTCACGCTGAGTCCAGAACTGGCCTTGGAATACCACTATGATCCAAGCAGTCACCACCAGTCAAAACAGAGTTGGCACCAAAAATGAAATCTGCTATCCATTTCTGAATTAGCATAGTATGAGAGTGCTTGCAGTTTGCTTTGTAAATAGTGAGAAGTTCTTGACACGTATAGACAGAAGTTATATTCAAAATATGTAACAACCACTAGCATAGGCACAAACAAATTAGAATGTGCACCAGCCATAGCACTTGATCAAGACCATCAGAAAGCAATGCTTTTTACTGGGTGGGACAGATATCCAGGAGGTCCTGCTCCTCACATTTTCCACTACACTTTTACTAAATGGAAGAACTGGTTGTAGGATATGCCACTTAAGGTCATCAAAGCCATACTAGATTTAACTTACTAAACCAGTGAATTCTAGTTTTCACTGTGTATCAGAAATCAGATATCAAGGTTTTTAAAATACAATGTCTGAAATCCATGTTAAGTCTACTGAATCAAAATTGCTAAAGATAAAGCACAATTATTTGTAATTAGGAAAAGCTCTATAATTGATTCTGATATAAGGTCAATCTACATATCTTATTTTGTGGTAAGTACAGTCATGATAGGTCTCTACTCAAAAATAACAAAAAATTAAAAACACAATAGACAAGAATGCTGCTTCCAACTATGATGAGGCAGTTGGCATTAGACTTGCCTTCCCAACATAACCAACTAGAAAATTGAGAAGTACATATGAAAAAACTATTTTCAAAAGTTAAGCTATGGCCGGTGCTGCAGATCAATAGGCTAATCCTCCCCCTGTGGTGCCAGCACCCCGGGTTCTAGTCCCGGTCGGAGCCCAGATTCTGTCCCGGTTGCTCCTCTTCCAGTCCAGCTCCCTGCTGTGGCCCGGGAGTGCAGTGGAGGATGGCCCAAGTCACTGGGCCCTGCACCCACATGGGAGACCAGGAGAAGCACCTGGCTCCTGGCTTCGGATCAGCGCAGTGTACTGGCCGCAGTGCGCGGGCCGTGGTGGCCATTGGAGGGTGAACCAACGGAAAAGGAAGACCTTTCTCTCTGTCTCTCTCACTGTCCACTCTGCCTGTCAAAAAAATAAATAAAATAAATAAATAAATTAAAAAGTTAAGCTATGAGTAGGGTAGGCCTCTTGTGGTGAGTTCAGGGGACAGAAGCTGTAGTTTAGAGATAGTTAAAAATTTGCAGAGCAGAGTGTCAAAGAATAAAGAAAAAGCACCAGCAATCTGAGTAGGATCTCTTTTGAGTCTAATGTTATGGAAAAGGCTACTATAGGTTCACCCTAACAAAGAACAAACATCAAAAAGGTAGGGTTGATCCACAAGTAACTTGACTGTCAAAATAAACTTCAGCACACTTTAATGGAAGACAACAAAATCCAGACACTGGATAATATAATATTCATGAAATCCAGCAACCCGCAAAATATTACAAAAATATTATGTATGACTGGGGGGGGGGACTGATAAATAGAAACAAACTTAGAAGTTACAAGATAGTTAGCAAACTAGAAACGAGAGTTAGCAAACCGACATTAAAACAGCTATTATAAATATATTCAAAGGAAAGCGTAAGCGTGAACATAAGAGGACAGAGGTGGAAGATATAATAAAAGAGCCAAATGGAACTTCCATAAGTGAAAAATGCAATATCTGAAATAAAAAATTCGCTTAATGGGCTTAATAGCAGATTAGACAATGCATAAGAAAAGATCAGTGAATTAGAAGACATAACAACAGAAACTATCCAAACATAAATATTAGAAGAAAATAAACAGCTCAAGTGGCCTATGGGAAAATTTCTAGCAGTATAAAATACATGTTATTAAAGGCACAAAAGAAGAATAAGGGGGAATATTTAATATTTGAAGAAACAATGTTCAGAATTTTAATTTTTTATGAAAACTATCAACCACAGAAGCTCAATGAATCCTGTGAGAGATAAAAAAAAAAGACAAAAACAAAGAAAATCACAGCAAAACTTACATAACCAAATTAATAGAAACCAATGATAACAAGGAAACCTTAAAAGCAGTCCCGTGGGGGGGGGATAAAGGGAGAGGGGTGAAAGTGGCACATTACTTATAGAGGGACAACATGAGACTGATCACTGACTTGTTGTCAGAGACAATACAAGCCAGAAGACAATGGAACAACATCTTTAATTGGCTGGAAGGAGAAAAAAAAAAAAAAACCTGTCAACCTGGAATTTATTGCCAACTGAGCTCCAAATAAGAATATTAAAGGATATCCTTCAGGCTACAGAAAATGATACCAAATAAAAGCTCAGAGCCACACATTAAGGGTACTGAACATGGTAAATATGGAGCATAACTGCCAAAGACTTTATTCCTCTCATTAATGTGCTGTTAAAATGATTATTTAAAACATATGTAATAACAATGCACTATGAGGTTAAGTGTATGTGTGTAAAATGTTTCATAACAAGAAGAAAAAGGATGTGGAAACAAATGAAAACATATAGGGCTCTTATATTACATGTAGACTGGTATTTTATTTGAAGGTAGATTGTTAAGTTAAAGGTGCATATTATAAACCGTAGAACAATTTTGTAAAAGAAGTAAAGCTAACAATCCAATATGGAGATAAAGTAAGATACCAAAAAAAAAATAATCCAAAAGAAAACAAGTATCAAAAGAAAAGGAACAAAGAATATATGGGAAAAATATGAAAATTCCTAGCACTATAAAATGCATGTTATTAAAGGCAAAAATGACAAACAAAGGGAAAGCATCTCAAATATTTGAAAATAAATACAAGATGATAGATTGAAGCCCAACCATATCAGTAATGACTTTAAATGTACTCTTAAATGGTCTAAATAAGTATAATACATGTAAATGGTCTAAAAGTCAAATAAGAATTGTTTTCCAAAAGTATGGGTCAACTTTATGCTGTTTATAAGAACTACATTTGAAATAAAAAGAAATAGATAAGTTAAAAGTTAACAGAAAAATTATAATATGCAAATACTAACCACAAAAAATAGGAGTTTCCATATAAATATTAGACAAGAAGATTCTAGGACAAAGATAACTATCAGAAAAAGAGGAGGATATTCCAAAAAGGTGAAAGGGTCAATTCACCAAGAAAGCATAACAATTACAAATGTGTGTGCTTCTATTAGACTGACTGAAATAAAGGAAAATAAGCATATGATCAATTGTAAACTTCAGCAATCCTCTCTTGGTAACTGATAAAACAAGAAGACAGAACAACCCTCTCAAACAAATTTACCTAGTTGACAATGATAGAACCCTCCATTCAACTACTGTATAATGCACATTATTTTCTTTTTTAAAAAAATATTTTATTTATTTATTTGAGAGGCAGAGTTAGACAGTGAGAGAGAAAAACAGAGAGAAAGGTCTTCCTTCCATTGGTTCACTCCCCAGATGGTCACCATGGCTGGAACTACACCGATCCCAAGCCAGGAGGCAGGTGCTTCCTCCTGGTCTCCCATGCGGGTGCAGGGCCCAAGCACCTGGGCCATCCTCCACTGCCTTCCCGGGCCACAGCAGAGAGCTGGACTGGAAGAGGAGCAGCTGGGACTAGAACCCCGTGCCCATATGGGATGCCGGTGCCTCAGGCAGAGGATTAGCCAAGTGAGCCACGGCGACGGCCCCAGTGCACATTATTTTCAAATGCACCTATTAAATTTACTAAGGTAGAAAACATTCTAGTCCAAAAAAATAAGTTTCAAGAAAATTAGATGGAGTTACATCAAACAGTATATTCTCTGATGAAAATAGAATTAAACTAGAAATCAGATTGGTGCAGCTCTGGCTGTTGTGGCCAAAAGGGGAGTGAAGCAGGGATGGAAGACCTCTCTCTCTCTCTCTCTCTCTCTCTCTGCTTCTCCTTCTCTCTCTGTGTAACTCTCACTTTCAAATAAATAAATAAATAAATCTTTAAAAAAAGAGAAAATAATGAAGACAGAAGTAGAAATTAATGAAATTGAAAACAGAAAAATCAATAAAATAAAAAAAAAGTTTTTTGGAAACATCAATAAAAATGATAAGACTTCTACTAGGCTGATTAAGTAGAAAATAGAGAATATGCAAATTACAAATGTCAGGAATGAAAGGTAGGATATTTACACAGACACTGCAGACATGCCAATAAATTTGACAACTTGTATAAAACATACACATTCATCTAAAAAACACAGATTACAAAGTTTGACTCAATAAAAACTCTAAAACTTAAGTGACCTCATAACTATTAAAGAAATTAAATTCATAATATCTAACCTTTCCACAAAGAAAACCCAGAGTCATGCGGTGGGTGTTTGGCCCAGCAGTTAAGCCATTGATTGGGATGCCTGCATCCCATATTGGAGGGCCTGGGTTTGAATCCCAAAACTGTTCCCAACATCAGCTTTCTGCTGATGCACACCCTGGGAAACACCAGATGATGTCTCAAGTAGTTCAGTTGCTACCACCATATGAGAGACCTGGATAACTGGCTTTGGTTTGAATCGGCCCGAGGTGTTGTGGGTATTTGGAGAATGAACCAGTGAATGATAGTGCACTCTGTCTTGCTCTAGCTCACTCTTTCACTCTTGCTCTTTCTTTCTCTTACTCTCATTCTCTCACACAAACTAGAAAAATGTTCTAAGAAAGAAAGCCCCAAGTCCAGAAAGCTTTACCATTAAATTGTGTTAAACACTTAAGAAATAAATCCTATATAAACTGTTTCAGAAAACAGAAGAGGAAGAAACAGTTTCCAACTCATTTCATGAGGTCAGCATTCTCTGTAAACAAAGCCAGGTGAAGACACTGCAATCAAAACAAAACCTAGATCAATATGCTTCATAAATATAGGAGCAAGAAATCTTAACAATATCTTAGAAAAGTAAATCTTCCCATATAATACAGCATGACAACATGGAGTTTATGCCAGGAATGCAAGGTTGGCTAAACACACATCATATTTATAGAAGAAGAAAGTGCATTTGCCCAAAGTTAACAGTCATTCATGATTAAAATTCTCAGCAAATTAAGAATTGACAGGACCTTCCTCAATCTGACCCATAAAAAGCATTTATGAAAAACTTATAGCTAATATAATATTGAATGGTGAAACACTGAATATTTTATCCCACAAACTGGGAAAAGCCTTTTTCTTTTGCACATCTACTCAACACTGAACTGGAGATATGAGGCAGTGCAACGAAAAAAGAAGGTGGGAAAGGGAGGAGAGATGAAGAGAGGAGGAGGGAGAAGGAAGAGAGAGAGGAAAGCAGACAAATTAGAAAGCAGGAAGAAATGCTTAAATAATCTGTATGTGCAGAGAGCATAATCATGTACACAGAAATATTCAAAAACTTACATAAAACTAATAAATGGATACATGAAGCTTGCAGGATATAAAATCAACATACAATTAATTAAAGTCAACATCAATCAATATTTCTATATTATAAGGCATCAATAAAAATAGAGTAGTAGTTATTTTTAAAATAGAATATAAAATATTTAGGAATACCTTTAACAAAGTATCTACGAGATGTGTACACTGGCAACTAGCAAACATTGCAAAGAGAAATTAAAGAAGACCTAAATAGATAGATAGATATATCATGCTGATGGATCACAAATCTTAATATTGTTAAGATGTCAGTTCTTCTCAAATTAAACTACTTATTCAATGCAGTTCCATTCCAAGTCCCACTCATGTGTCTGGTTTCCTAATGGGAAAGCTTATATTACTGAACTTTAGATCTTCCTTCTTTCTAATCTTTAGTGTTACAAATCTCCACTATGTACTGATTTCACTATGGATCACAACTTTTGAATATAGGAATGATAGTTATATACTAGGATTAAAATCAAAACAGAAATATACCTGGCTTCACAAATTGTAAAACTAAGCCTTGACAGAAGGTGATCCCTAAGTAACTTCATCCCAACTAATAAAAGTTATAAAATTCAATATTTTTCAGAGAAAATAAAATAGTCCGGAGTTTCTACAATTTATCATGTACAATGCCAATAACCAATAAAAACTACAGGTTTTTTGAAAATAAAATGCAGCTATAGTCTAATTAAGGAGAAAACAGGAGCAGACATACAGATGATTAAGATTCATTTGGAATTAGGAATTAACATTCAAAAATAAATACATTGAGTGTGTTAAAGAATATAGGGAAATAAGCCGGCGCCGCGGCTCAATAGGCTAATCCTCCACCTTGCGGCGCCGGCACACCGGGTTCTAGTCCCGGTCGGGGCGCCAGATTCTGTCCCGGTTGCCCCTCTTCCAGGCCAGCTCTCTGCTATGGCCAGGGAGTGCAGTGGAGGATGGCCCAGGTGCTTGGGCCCTGCACCCCATGGGAGACCAGGAAAAGCACCTGGATCCTGGCTCCTGCCATCGGATCAGCGCGGTGCGCCGGCTGCAGCGGCGGCCATTGGAGGGTGAACCAACGGCAAAAAGGAAGACCTTTCTCTCTGTCTCTCTCTCACTGTCCACTCTGCCTGTCAAAAAAAAAAAAAAAAAAGAATATAGGGAAATAATGATGGCAAATGAAAACTCTACTAAAGAACTATAAGAAAATTCTACAGTAGAATTATGAAAATAACTCACTGGATGGACTTTTTAAAAATACTGGACATCACAGGGAAAGGGGGTCAAGTGAACTTGAAAAAATGACTATAAATCCAAACTACAGCATAGATGAATAATTTTAAATGAAGTATTTGAGACCTCATGAGAATATCAAAATTTTTGAGAAGAAAAAGAAGGAGATAAAATAAATATATGGAAAGGGTTACAACCAGAGTTTTCCAAAACTGATGAAAAATATGAGAACACAGATTCAGGAAGCTCAGTAAACCCAAAGCAGAATAAACACAATGACCACTACTCTTGAGCAGATCATACAGCAACTACTAATATAAAAAATAAGGAGAAAACTTTTAAAGGGTGGAGAGAAAAGTATCACCCTACATTCAGAGATACAACAATAACAATCATGGGGCCAAGGTTGTGGTATAGTAGGTAAAGCTGCCACCTACAATGCCAGCATCTCATTTGGGAACCAGTTCCAGTCCTGGCTGCTCCACTTCTGATCCAAGTCCCTGCTAATGGCCTGGGAAAAGCAGCAGAAGTGGGAGGCCTGGATAAAGCTCGTGGGGCCTGGCTTAGCCCTGGTGGTTGTCACGATGTGGGGAATGAATTAGCAGATAGAAGACCTCACTCTCTCCTCTCTCTCTCTCTAATACTGACTTCCAAATAAATACATAAAAAATTAGAATGACATATAATTTCTAATCAGATACAATGGAATAACATCTCTAATGTGTTAAAGGAGAAAAGCAATACATATATTAGTCACAATAGAATTACAAAAGAAATCAAAACAAAAAGATAATTAGTAATCAAATATTTGGAAACCAAACAACACTCTCCAAAATAACATAGGCAAAAGAAGATATAGCAATGAAAATTCTTAAATATTTTAAAATTAATACTAGTAAAAGCAAGGCATATCAAAATTTGTGGTATGCAGCTAATGTAGATCTTAGAGATAAATTAGTAATCTTAAACAGATAAATATTAAATGTTTAATGTTGAAAATCAATAATCTAAACTTTCACCCAAGTAACTAAGAGAAATAAGATAAAATTAAACTCAAAGTAAAAGGCAGAAAATAGCAAAGACAAAGGCAGAAAGCAATAAAATATATAAAGAACATAATTTAATCATTTGTCTTTTTTTATTTTTAGTTTATCACAGCATTTCACAACATTTAATACTTTCTCAGTATAAAAGCTCCAAGACAACTGGAAATAAAATGAAACTTTCTGAAAATCATATAAAGGATAATCGAAAACTTCTACAGCAAACATTACACTTCATGGTGAAATATTCCCTGAAGGTAGGAATAAAGCAATGATGTCCCTTCATTGCAAAACACTCAACAGCCCGTTCTGAAGGGGCTGGACTGTGAAACGAAAAAAGAAAACAATAAATAAAGAGTGGAGATGTAGCACAGATGACACTATTGCCCATGTAGAAAACAAAACTAATCAACAAACTAGTAGACTTAATCACTGGATTTCGCAAATCATGAAATAAAAGATCAAGATGTCAGTTGGATTTCTTTATGCTACCTATAAACAATTAGAAAATGGAATTTAAAATAATACCATTTACAAAAACATGAAAAAAATCCATCACCTACAAATTAATTAAGAGAAATGAAAGAATTCTGCACTGAAAAGTAAAGAGCATTGCTGGGAGAAAGTTTAAAAGGCATAAATCACGGAGAGATATACCAAATTCATAAATTGAAAAATGGAGTATTATTAACATGTTTATTCTTTAAAATAGGAACTAAGATTTAACACAATACAGATAAAAATCCCAGCAGGATTGTTTTCAGCAAAAATTGAAAATTGATGCTAAAATTTATATGGAAATGCAAAGAACCTAAAATAGCCCAGATTATCAAAGAAAAAGGCCAAAGTTAAGATATTTAAACTGCCTGAGTTCAAAACAATAAAAAGAAAGTATCTAATACAATTTTGTTGTCACACAGATTTACAGATCGATGAAACAGAAGACAGGCCAGAAATATACCCACACAAATAAATGATCCAAGGACCAGAACAACACAAAGAGGGAAATGTAACCATTTCAACACAGGGCACAGAAACAATACACAGGAAATTAATGTATAACACCAACCATATAGAAAAACTAAGCTTATAAGATAGATCATTGACCTAAATGAGCAAGACAAAACTATAAATGTTCTAGAGGGATAACTTCTTCACAACCTTGGAAAAGGCAAATATTTCTTAGATGGGAAATGAATGTCACTAACCATAAAAGAAATAATAAATTTGCATTAAAATTTAAAAATTTATGCCATCAAAAGTCTCTGTTAAGAAAGTAAAACAGCAAGGCTCAATAGCAAGAAAATATTTGTAATACATAAATCTAATGGATAACATTCCAGACTACATGAAGAATGACTACTTATCAACAATAGAAAAAAACAAACAGCCCAACTAATAATGAACAAAAGAATTTAGTGGGTACTTTATAAAATCTGAATGGCAAAGATGTATATGGAAATGTGCTCAGTATCAGCCACCAGGGAAATTATAACTCAAAACCACAATGAGACACACACCCACCAGAATGACTAAAATTAAAAAACAATGACAACAACTGCAAGTGCTAGTGAGAGTGCAAGGCAAATGAGTTCTCACACAATGTTGAATGAAATGCAAAATGGCACAAACAATATATAAAGAAGAATTTAGATATTTCTTATATAAACTCCATGGTTCACTAATTCCTCTCCTACTATACACTCAAGAGAAATAAACGTATATGTCTACAAAAGAGTTGCATAAGATGTTTAGAACAGCTCTATGTATACTGATGCCAAACTGGAAGCTCAAATATATATACATATATATATATATATATATATATATATGTCAATAGGAGGACATTAACTGTGACTCATGCAATAGAACACTTAACAATAAGAGGCAACATCCTAAACAACATAAAAAATTTCAGTAAAATGATATTGACTGAATGAAATCAGACATAGGGGCTGGCACTGTGGCACAGCAGGTAGAGCTGCTGCCTGCCATGCCAGCATCCCCTATGGGCACCAGTTTGGGTCCCAGTTGCATCACTTCCAATTCAGTTCTCTGCTATGGCCTGGGAAAGCAAGAGAAAATGGCCCAGGTCCTTGGGCCCCTGCACCAACATGGGAGACCTGGAAGAAGCTCCTGGCTTCGGATCAGCCCAGTTCCAGCCATTGTGGCCAATGGGGGAGTGAACCAGCGGATGGAAGACCTCTCTCTCTCTCTCTCTCTCTCTCTGCGCTTCTCCTTCTCTCTGTGTGTAACTCTGACTTTCAAATAAATAAATAAATCTTAAAAAAAAAGAAAGCAGACACAAAATACATTATATTCTATCTATGCTTATATAAATAACTGAATTAAATGAATATATGAGTTATATGAAATCAGGTCATGATTAAATTGAGGTAAAAGCAGAGGAGCTGATCAGAAGAGGCAGACCTCTGGGTTTTCTTGGTTGCTGAAAATATTCTATCATCTTATCTGGGTGGTGAATACATAAGCATTAACTATTACACTTCAAAATTTATCCAGCCATATACTTGATACATGTGCTTCTTTCTATATACAACATATATCTTAATACAGTCCTATTATCACTAACAAAAGAGATATAACCCCAGATACTTTTCCAATCTGATAAAAGGTATCAGGTCATAGATCAGGAAGCCCCCCAACAACATCCCTCAAAAGACAGAAATAACATCAAAAGTAGATAGATCACAGAAAAGCTGCCAGAAATAAAAAGGGATATGTCTAAATAAAAATTTTAAAAAGGTAATTAACCTTCAAAAGATCAACAACTGACAGCTGAATTCTCAATAGAAACAAAAAAAAAATGAAAAGATCAAGAAATACCTTCAAAGTATAGAAATAAAATGACTGCGAATCTAGGATTGTGTACACTTAGAAAATATCCTTAAGAAATAGAGGCAGGGGGCAATGTTGTGGTGTAGCGGGTTAAACCATATGGGCACCAGTTCAAGTCCTGGCTGCTCCACTTCTGATCCAGCTCCCTGCTAATGCGTCTGGGAAAGCAGTGGAGGGTAGCCCACATGCTCAGGCCCCTGTCACCCACGCAGGAGATCGGAAAAAGCTCCTGGCTCCAGGCTTTGGACTGGCCTGGCTCTGGCCATTGCAGCTGTTTGGGGAGCAAACTAGCAGATGGAAGATCTCCCTCTCTGTCTAACTCTGCCTTTTAAATAATAAAGCAGATCTTAAGGAAGGAAGGAAGGAAGGAAGGAAGGAAGGAAGGAAGGAAGGATGGAAGGCAGGCAGGCAATGCAAAAACATTTCAGACCAATCCTGAGAACATTTATCTGCAGTAGAATGGCAACAAAGGAAATGTAAGAGGATATTTTTAAACAAAAAAATTCAATCTTACATAGGAATGTAGAGACAAAAATGGAATAAGAGCAAAAAATAAAAAATCTGATGAATACTAATCTCTAGAAAAAGAATTATGTTTTGCAGAATTGCAAATATATATGTATATATTATAAATGTGTGTGTATATATACATGTATATATAGAAAAACATAGCATAGGAATCAGGAAATAACAAAAGGAGTTAAAATCTGTCATTTTACAGGAAAAGGGAAAAATACTATTTTCTCCTGGACATGATAAGTCAAGGGTGCATGCCATAACTATAAGGTCATGATTTAAAGGACAATAAAAGACTGAATAACTCACTAAGACAAAGATAGGGTGATATGATGTTTAAATACGTTTAATTAGTGCCAAACAGGCAAAAGGGAGAGAAAAAAGGAAGAAAAAGCAAGAGACACAGAAAATAGAAAAAGTGTGGATTAAAACCAAATATATGGGGTGGGAGTTTAGCATAACAATTAAGATGCCTGCTAACATGCCTGAATCCCATATAAAAGTACCTGAGTTCAATGCACAATACTAGCTCTTGCCTCCACTTTTCTGCTATTGTAGACCCTGGGAGGGAGTAGCAATGGCTCTAGCAATTGAGTTCCTTCCACCTACATAGGAGAACTGGATTGAGTTTGGGGCTCTCAGTCCAGATCCAACTGTTGCAGGTATTTGGAGAGCAAACCAGCATATTGAAGTACTCTCTCTCTCATTCTCTCAAATAAACGTTTTAAATATTTAAATCCAAATATATATTACATATGTGAGGACTAAAAGTTCTAAATCAAAAGGCAAAGATTATGAAAATTTATCTTAAAAAAGAAACTAAATTTATATGCTTCTTATAAGACAAACATGAAATATAGTAACACAGAAAAGTTAAAAATAAAAGGATGGAAAATGTTATGCAAACATCCATAAAAACTAATGTAATTATATTAATTCAAGACAAAATAGATTTCTTTAAAAAGATGTATTTATTTATTTGAAAGGCAAAGTTACAGAGACATAGAGGCAGAGAGAGAGAGAGGTCCTCCATCTGCCGGTTCACTCCCCAGATGGCCACAATGGCCAGAACTATGCCAATGCAAAGCCAGGAGCCAGGAGCCTCCTCTAGGTCTCCCACACAGGTGCAGGGGCCCAAGGAGTTGGGTCATCTTCTACTGCTTTCCCAGGCCATAGCAGAGAGCTATGGAAGTAGAGCAGCTGGAACTTGAACCAGCACCTACATGAGATGCTTGCACTGCTGCAGGCAGCAGTTTTACCTGCTATGCCACAGCACCGTCCCTAAGACAAAGTAGATTTTAAGAAATAAAGGCAAAACAAAGCATTATGAGACAAAAACATGCATTTAATAATAGCCAAAGTTTCAGTTAACCAGGAAGACTGTATTTTAAATGTGCATACACCTAATAATGCACCCTCACATATGTACAGTTAATATTGACAACTAAAAAGAGTAATAGACAAATTCACAGTCATAACCAGAGATTTTAACACTCATATCCTTGCTACTGATAGGACACACAAAAGTGCAATTGCAATGATTTACATTACATAATAAACAAATGTGATTGACATATATAGAACACTGTAAAAATAACTGCCAATACAAGTTATTTTTAGTATGCAAAAAAATGTACAAGTGTTCATATGTTCACCCTAAAGAAACTGTAAAAATATCAATGGAATAAAATAAAGAATTTCATCTGGTCACAAAAGAATCAAGCTTTCAATCATTTTTCTAAATGGCCCATGAGTCAAAGAAGAAATTATGAAGGAACTTAGGAATAAGAATTGCACAGGAAGTTTTAGCCAGTATGGTAAGTCAAGAAGACACAAAAGGCTTACAGGTTAAAAGACTGAAAAAGAGGCATTGAATTTTTATTATCTCACAATAAAACAGTTGTGCATATTTTTTAAAATTTCAACAGTTATCACAACAAATTATCACAATTTAAAAAGTGACTTAACAAGGTTGCTAGATACAAGATCATTATACTAAAGTTAAATGCATGTCTACATATAAGCAAGAAAGAGTTATAGAAAGGTATTATATGACATGTACATAGAAAACTATAAAAGAGCATTGAGGGAAACTAAAGAAAGAGTAAACAAATGAGGAGATATACCATGTTCATGGATTGGAAGATTCAAAATCATAAAAATAATACTTTCCCAGACTGATCATGATGATCCCAACATAGATTCAAGGCAGTCTCAACCAAAATCATAGCAGGTTGAGTTTTTGTGTACATCTAACTTGACAAATTTAAGTAACAAAGAGCTAGGAATAGGCAAGACACTCTTGAAAAGGAAAAAGAAAAAAAAACAGGAGAGGAGAAAGAACAAAGAAGAAGAGAGTGAGGAAAAGAACAATGAAAGATAGAAGGTTGTGCACTGCTAGGTATCAAATTTTATTATTTAGCTACAGTAATTAAGACAGTGTGATATTGGTAGAAGGAAAAATACACCAGTTGAACTAAATACAAAAGCCAGAAGCAGAACTATCCTTGATTTGACCTTTGACTTACAACAAAAAAAATGGTATTAGAGAGCATTAAGGAAAGTACAATATTTACTGTAAATGCTGTTGAGCCAACTGGCTACCCATTAAGAAAAAAACTGAATGTTACCTCATTCCACAGAGGAAAATTAATTCCAGAGAAATCCAAAAAGTTAAATGAAAACTTATAAAAGACAAAAAAATATCATCACACTTTTGAGGTAAGAAAAGATTTTCTTAGATAAGATTATTAAAACAAGGACTAAATATAACAGAAAAAGATTGTTAATTTGATCATAGAAAGAACTTCAGTTTATTGAAACACATCCTTAAGAGAGTAAACATAAGAAAAGATATTTGCAATACATACAACTGAAACACATTACATAAAGGAACTATCCAAATGCCAATAAACATGAAAAACTGTTACACTTCATTAATAATCAGAGACAGGCAAATTATAAACACAATAATATACTTCTGCATACCCTAGAAAATAGCTAAAAGTTTTTAAACTAACAAAACAAAGTATTGCCAAAAATATGGAACATAAAACAAAAGAACTCTCATATACTGCCAATTGATATAGTAATTAGTAAACTGTCAAAAGCTGTTTGTAGTTTTTCATTAAAACTGGATATATGCACACCCTCACCTCCAGCAATTCCACCTTAGGCATATACCTAACAGAAATATATGTATGTTTGCAGCAAAAATATATAGAAGGATGTTCATGGTAGCATTACTCATAATAGCCAAAAAGTAGGAACAACTCAAATATCCATTAATAGAATAATGCATATATAAACTATGGTACATTCCTTTGACAGACCACACACAGCAATAAAAATTAATGAAGTACAGTTATCCTCAATAACATAGTCAACACACACACACACAAATAAATAATGGATGATTCCATTTCTATAAAATTCAAAAACTTTCAAAACTAATCCTGATGTTGAAAAGTGAGAGCAAAAGGGCTCTCACTGGCTCACAGCTAGTAGAATACTAAAATATGAGGTCCTCGTTCTGGAATACCCTCAGGTGAAAATAATGCATTGCTCCACTTTAAATCCAGCTACCTTAATGCCATTCCAGGGGCAAGTGGTCCCCTCCACTCCTGTACTGAGACTACAGACTTGATCTATGCCAGCAGAAGGGACCCAAAGACAGCCTCCTGACTAACGCAGATGAAGTTTGGCTCGCAGATGGAGGCAGCTTTGTCAGGGATGGCACCTGCTTCTCAGGTATTAATGGTCACGGCCTGGCACGTTACTGAAGCTCGTGTTCTGCCCCCAGGAACTTCTGCTCAGTTAGCAGAACTGATCGCTTACCCAGAGCTCTAGAACCAGGTAACAACAAGAGAAAATAACTCCCAGGGGTCTCGACCTCCACCTTTAATTAAACCTATGCAGCGACAGGGAACTTACCCCGGGGAAGGCTGGCAAATAGATTTTACACAGATGCCACTCTGTCAAGGCTATAGGTACCTGCTTGTACTTACAGACACCTTTACTGGATGGGCAGAAGCCTTCCCAACCAGAAGTGAAAGACCTCAGGAAGTGGCCAAAATTCTCCAGAAGGAAGTTATTCCACATTTTGGTCTCCCAAAATCTATACAAAGTGACAATGGGCCTTCCTTCATTTCCCAGATTACACAAGGGATTTGTAAGGCCCTAGGAATAACCCGGCCCCTTCACTCTGCATGGAGACCTCAGTCTTCCAGTAAGGTAGAAAGAGCCAACCAGGCTCTATGGAAAACATCACAAGTATAGAAATGTGCGCTTGGTAAGAAAGGTTAAGAAGGAAAGAGTTCTTTAGAATAAAGAAAGGACATGGCTTGTAAGAATGACTTCATCCTGATGGCTAGTTTACTCTAGACTGGAATGGAAATGATGGAATGTTTCAAGTAAGTTGAAGAAGGTGTGTGGAAGTCACAAAAGGTTATGAAAGAAAGAAATATTGGACATGCTGACTGCTGCTCCGAGAGGTGTCTGTGCCATGCTCCTGGAAGAATGCTGCTTCTGGGTCAGTCAGACTGGACAGGTACAAACCCAAATTCACACTTTCCTGGACAAAGCCAAGCAGCTCCAGGACCAGGCCAAGCAGGGCTGGGACTTCTGGCCCGACATCTGGTCATGGAGATCCTAGATATTTCTCTCCTTGGCCCTATAATTTCTGTAATCTTGCTGCTTCTCTTTGGACCGTGTGTGTTTTTTGTTTTGTTTTGTTTTGTTTTGTTTTGTTTTTTCTTTGACAGGCAGAATGGACAGTGAGAGAGTGACAGAGAGAAAGGTCTTCCTTTGCCGTTGGTTCACCCTCCAATGGCCGCTGCAGCCAGCATGCTGCAGCTGGCGGACCACACGGATCCGAAGCCAGGAGCCAGGTGCTTCTTCCTGGTCTCCCATGCAGGCGCAGGGCTCCAGGACTTGGGCCATCCTCCACTGCACTCCCAGGCCACAGCAGAGAGCTGGACTGGAAGAGGGGCAACTGGGACAGAATCCAGCGCCCTGACGGGGACTAGAACCTGGTGTGCCGGCGCCGCAGGCAAAAGATTAGCCTAGTGAGCCATGGCGCTGGCCTTGGACTGTGTGTTTTAATGCCCTTATTCATTCTGTCTCTAACAGAATAAAAGCTGTCGAACTCCAAATGGTCGTCAGGCAAGGCTTCCAGCCCATTCCATTGGACGACCTGAGCAGCCCTCTGGACTCAGCAGGACAGTCTTTCCAAGGCCACTGTTGCACACCACAGGACAGGCTGAAAGAGGAAATACCCATATCCATCTTGACACCCATATGTCAGCTTTGAAGTAGCCTCAGAAGACAGAACTCCATCCATTTATCCCAAAAAGAATTATGGGTATTTCTCCCTTGAGGGGGGAATGTTAGGTAGGAAGTCAGAAATTAGCTTATGTGTGACAAAGGCATAAGGAATTGACATTTAGGTCTAGCACCTGCATCTCAAAGTCATCCTGATAACCTTCCAGGTGCAGCCCAGTATCTGCACTTCAAATGGCCTGCCCCTTCTACCCGATAACCATCCTTCCCCTAAGGTGTGGTGACACCAGCCAGGCTTCCCCTGTCTGATAACTTGGGGTGGGGGGTGGGGGGGCTCAGAAAGGAATTTTATGTATTTACATTCAATAAGTCCTTTGTTCCAGAAGGAGAAGAGGCTGGCCAGAAGGCAAGACTGATCCCCTTAAATCCCCACCCCCCACCCCAACCCGGGCCTCAACCGGACTTCGTGCTCAGCCCTCTGCCTCTCTGCTGAATTGCCCACCTGGCCTGCCAGGTGTACTCTCGGCACTCAACCATGTAACCTCACTCTTTCCCAGTCTGAGCAACTAGGCACTCTCTCAGGGTCAGTCTGGAAAGGTGCCCATCCGTTCTTATGGATGTCCCTACCCTTATAAACCTTGCTATTTTGCTTTCCACTAAAAAAAAAAAAAAAAAATGCACTCAAAAGTTTAAAGCATTTTAATGATGTAAAGTCAAAATAATAAAAAGTTTACTATGAACTCAATTCTTGGGAGGTTATGACGGGTGGACCTTCTTGAGCTTTACTTTATACAAATCAAGAATTCAGTTGTGCCAGTGGGGGGTTAGATATTTAGTAGCCTAGATGGAAGCTTAACCTGGTACTGCTATTTTTGGTTTTTCTCTATCTACCCTTGCAACAGTCTCTGGCTTAGAAATGAGTATCTGTGCCACCTACTTTGTCCCATAGTTTATACAGAAACTACACAACTAGAAGTGTTCTTTGCTAACACAAGCTACGTTATTTACTGGATAAGGCATTGTAACAAGAAAATTGCTAAATAAGTTCTTTTAGCAACACAGAGGCAAAGCCACATAGGACAACTTAATGGTTATTTTTATTGCCAAGAAATGTAAGTTATAGTTTTTCATTTTAACAGGAGAAAAAATAATTTTAATTACATATATACTCATTAGACTCCCACAAAAATAGGAGACTCCAATTTTTATCATATTTCAGACCAATACTTAATGGCAAAAGTAATTGAGGTAGTTGTTGATATTATATTAATAAGCCAAAACGAGGTAAACAGTGTAGATCACCCAAGCCTCATTATTCAATCTTTGTATGAGCAGTAACTATTCCTATGGTAAGTATGTCTGAAAAGAAAAACACAACACATTTTTAATTATGGGGAATTACTAAGAATTATTACATATATGTGTTCATAATGTGATTCTTTAAACATCTATGCATTTGTAATTTGTTATAATAAAAGGATGGAGAAGAAATTTGTATAACCACATCCAATGTGTAATCCAAAAACTGCATAGAAATATACCAAAGTATTAAAAATCATCCTATCTAGGTGACAACATATTTTCCTTTTTACATATTGCTATAATTTTTCTATAGAAAAGTTTCCCTTTTATAAAAAAATAAAATTTACTTTTTAAAGAGGAAGTAAAACTGGGACAACATATAAAATTTTGCTAGTCCCTAGGAAAGAATTTCATCTTCGAACTTTCAAGCCCATAAAGTCCTACCTCCATGCCGTCTTTATTATTAAGAGCATGCAGAGCTGTAGCACCACCTAAATGTTGACAATGCCCTTTGCTATGTTTCTTTTTTTTCTTTTTTTCTTTCTTTTTTTTTTTTTCTTTTTTGACAGGCAGAGTGGACAGTGAGAGAGAGAGACAGAGAGAAAGGTCTTCCTTTTGCCGTTGGTTCACCCTCCAATGGCCGCCACGGCCAGCGCGCTGCAGCCGGCACACCGCGCTGATCCGATGGCAGGAGCCAGGTGCTTCTCCTGGTCTCCCATGGGGTGCAGGGCCCAAGCACTTGGGCCATCCTCCACTGCACTCCCGGGCCACAGCAGAGAGCTGGCCTGGAAGAGGGGCAACTGGGACAGAATCCGGCGCCCCGACCGGGACTAGAACCCGGTGTGCCATAGTAAGTAGCAGTGCTGGCCGGTATGTTTCTTGTTGCAACCGACATCTCAGAAAAAGTGTGATGCTCTAGCAAAAGTAGAAAGAACTGAATCAACACAGTGATGTCATAGTGTCAAGGCTAGAAAAATTTGGGGTTCAAATTCAAGTTGTATCCCTCATTATCTGTGTAAATTTAGGCATGTCACTTAAGCTCTGTTCCCATTCATCATCTGCGGAACTGCAATAAGAAAACCTACCCAAATTTTTGTGAGGATTAATGGAGAAAACACCTATAATACCTAATACAGTGCTTGGTCCATATACTGTGCTCCATTATGAGAAGGTAAAAAAAATTAGATGTAACAAGAAACAGCCAGAACAGTACCTGGCAAGCAGCCACTGCTGGACAAATAACAATATATAGACTAGAATGATTCATTTTTCCATGACATTTTGTTTCCTGCATATATTGCCATGGTCTACTAGAAAGGGAATTCCAAGAAAAGCTACTTCCCCCGTGCCCAGCGTGATGGCTGGTGGGTAGCAGGTACATCCCTGCTGAACAGATGGAAATATGATGCATGATTGCAAGGATGGGCTAAAGAATAAATGCCCTTAACACACCTTGGTCAGATAGCCCAGGGGAAGAAGAGAGAATCTCTCTGACCTTAGTGCATAGGCTGAGCTATGTGAGTGCAGACAGACTTGGCGGGCCTGTCCTGGAGGCCGTGGCCACTGGAGTAAATAGAAGCTCAGTGCACTGAGCTTCTGGGTTTCAAAGCTTATCACGTGGCTTCGCCATTTCAAACCTGATGCTGATTCCCCTTTGCCATTAAAATAAAATCAGAACTCCCTTATAGGCCCTGTGGGCCTTCCTGTTCACCTCTAGCTACCCTCTGGCTGCCTCTCACTCTGCTGTCTGGCTGTGTTTCACTTTGCACCATTTCCCGAGCACTCTCGTGCTGTATTTCACCCTCCAGGACTGACCCACGCAGCTCCTTCAGCCTCAAATTCACATTTTATCGACTCAGGGCTCACGCCTCCTCGGTCATCAAGTGTGCACACATCATTCAGGTATCGAGAACCTTCTACAGCAAGCACCCCTCCTCAAACTTGCCCACGGGGTGAGGTCAGGACCCTGCCCCTCCGTTCCCACAGTTGCTGTATTTGCTTCGCTGCGGCATTTACGACACTGTAACAAGTGCCCGGGTCCTTCCTGGACAACCGGAATGTAAACCCCAAGATAGCGACGACTGTAGTCCGTTTCATTCCTGCTTTACCACCAGTACATAGAATAATGCCTGGCTAACAGTAGGTACTCCCTACAAATTTGTTGAATAAAGTGAGTGAGTCTCTGTATCTACGCCATATGAAGCACCATAAGGTCTGGTTTTGTTTGGGTTCCTGACTCATCAACAAAACATTCGGTACCTGGAACGTAGTAGTTACACATCTAATGTTTACCAGATAGAAAATTTCATTCAATAATGATCAGCCATTCATATGACAAGTGCGTGCTTATTCAATGAGAAAAGTTTAGTGTTAAATATATCCTTCATTTCTCCTTTTATTCCATTAACATTTCCTAATTTTTTGCTGCTTTTATACTCAAATTGCTCATTTAGCAACCATCAAATGTTCTCTACTATCAATGATATAAAACAATTTCTAATTTTGAAATTTTCTTCTTACTATATGCCTTCACTCTTTTATTAATGTTATTGCTACCACTTGTTCTGTGTTTGAAATAAGCCCATCAAGGGCTGTCAAAGCCCAAACAACAGGTTATTGATATTATTAACATTTAGATTTAAATCTCTCATCAGGAATATAAATCAGACACCTGAATAAGTCAAATTCCCTCGCCATCACCTCAGATAACCTTTGTAAAGATGAGTAATGCCACCAGGCAAGGAGATTACAAGAAAACATACAATACGTACAACCCAACAATAACTGGAATAAGGGCTAACCTTGTAAAAATATCCACAACTCCCATTTTCAGAAAAATATACACACAGTTAAGTGCAGGGAGAAGGTGGGCAGGAACATGAGAAATCTCACCAGCCGCAAGCTTCTCTGTTGATTTTATAGAATATAGACATAAACAATAGCAAGGACTTGGAGTTTGTTTGTTTTGTGGGTTTTTTTTTCTTTTGGTAGATAATCTATCATTACATTTAATGTTAGTGCTTACTTCTCATGAGTAATTACATCAAGATTCTTCCTTTGTGAACTCTTGCTGATGAATGAAGAAATCAAGGGCATTTAATTTGGATTTACTGCATGAACTGATGATGTTGAGAGTGCTACATACTTTCTTATCAGAGCAGAGTTAGCCAACTGAGGTTTTTGTTAGTAATGAGTGGCACTCCTCTCACTGTTACTGTCTGTAGTGACTAATTGTAGCAACAGTTAAGAACAGACACCAAGTGTCTAGCAAAGGGCACTAAGACTTGGGCGATTCACTATGATGTTGTGAATGCTTCGGAAACTGATTTTATTTCATTTATTTTTAAACCACCAAGTTCAGGCAGATTTTATAACAACTAAAGTTACATTAAATATACTCTCTCAAGATAAAAAAATAAGGTAGGTGGGACAAATGTAAGAATAAAGGAGGGGCATCCCAGGCTGCTCTGCTCCTCTTACCTGTGTACTGTAACCCCCTGTACTCGCTTATCGCCCCAGGAGGCTTTAAATTGGGCCAGTAGTGGAACAGCATTTGCACAGCTGGAGGCTTCACCTGGGAGGGCCCATAGGCTATCACATACAGAAGGTCCTGAAGGAGACAGCAAGCACAGCTGGACTTAGCATCTTGCAACAAACGTCAAGGTAACTCGTTTAGTACCAGTGACAACTGCAAAGACGGGGCTGAAGTGGGTCATTCCCCTGTAACCTCCTCATTCGGAGGTGATTCACAGATCCCCTTAAAACATTATTTTATTTATTTATTTGCTTATTTATGGTCCTTCTGTAAGTAAGCCTGCCAAGTAGAGTTCAAAAGTATACTATCTTTTAACAAATTCTTCTCTAATCAGATCAATGTTAAACAAAGATTTTAGGATAGCATACATAGTTCTCCGAATAGCACATTTTAAAAAATATTTTATGATTACATTTCTTAATTCACATCTCCTCTGTGGAAGAAGACAAATTCTAAGGAAATCTTTCAAATTAAGTAAGATTACTTGTCATGCAATTATATTTGCTTAATTCCAAGAATAAGATATATTTTAATTATCTGTCTAGATACTGCTCTTAAAGTATCATTTCTGCTCTAAATGATAAGTAATCAATCAGCAAAGAAAGAATTATAGGTTCTGTCACATCAAAATGATGAGATTCCAATAAATTTGTCTGACATAATAATTTTAATATGCAAACAATTTTACAATATTATGTAAATTAATTTTGTGACTGTAAAGGATTTTGAACCAAAACTTACTTTCCAGACTTCCTGTTTATATTTCATGAGGCATTCCAATAATTGACAATGATATACTGTAAGAAAGAAAATGTAATTTGCACATGAAATGTAAACACCAGGCAAAACATTCTTTGAGATACATTAACCTACAGTTTTCCACACTGATCATTAAACTAAAATTACTTATCTCTATAAATCCATATTTTTCAAAAATCATAAAAATCCTGTATGTTATTCCAAAGTCATTGAGAAGTATTTCATGTGTCATAAACAAAGGAAATATAATATAAACCTGTAGCTATGTAATCAAGAACTACAGAGTAGAAAAATTAGCCCAACAGGATTATAATAAAAGCTCACATTTACCGACCATTCATTATGTGCCAGAACTTTTATACAATATTGTGCTAAGATATTGTGCTAAGAACTTTATACAAATTATCTCACAATCACCATGTTCTATATCTAGTAACAGATGGGTTAGAATGGAACTGTTACCACTTGCTCATCAACTCCACCTTCTAGAGGACTTTTTTTTTTTTTTTTTTTTTTGACAGGCAGAGTGGACAGTGAGAGAGAGAGACAGAGAGAAAGGTCTTCCTTTTGCCGTTGGTTCACCCCACAATTGCCGCTGCAGCCGGCACACCGCGCTGATCCGATGGCAGGAGCCAGGTACTTGTCCTGGTCTCCCATGGGGTGCAGGGCCCAAGCACTTGGGCCATCCTCCACTGCACTCCCTGGCCACAGCAGAGAGCTGGTCTGGAAGAGGGGCAACCGGGACAGAATCCGGCACCCCGACCGGGACTAGAACCCGGTGTGCCGGCGCTGCTAGGCAGAGGATTAGCCTGTTGAGCAGCGGCACCGGCCTCTAGAGGACTTTTAAAACCACATAACAGCAAGCTTTCTTGATTTGCCCATCTTCACTTGGAGAACAAAGTGACATTTACCCTGCCTATTTGCCTTTGATCATCTCCGCAATCTATCTTCCAACCCTATCGTGACACCAAAGCAGTCTCAATGTAGTCACCAATGAAATCTGTGCCATTTAGGCCCATGAACCTTTTTCAGTCTGCACCCTACTCGACTTTCCAGCAGCATTTAAGATTGCTGACCACTGTCCCATTTTGAACTCCTTCTCTCCCTTGACTTCATGACATGGCAGGACACTCTCCTATCACCCGTGGTGGACGCTGTTGCTACAACTCAACTGCTCTCACCAACCTTTCTTTCCCTTGTACATCTGCCAACACACAGACTTTTCCAGACCCTCATCCAGCTGAGGATGCCACGTGATCCCATTCTGAACAGAAAGACCTGAAAGAGAATCTGATGGGAGCTTCTGAGACATATTTTTCTGTCTGATAAAAGGAAAGAGGCTTATGAAATGTTTTTTCTAATGCCCCTGATTGATCCTAATTCTAGATGAGTCTTTGAGAGCATATAGTATCATGTACTGTGGCAGCCATTTTGCAAATATGAGGTAAGTCCAATAGAAACACAGAGATGCCACCTCAGCCAGTCGTAATTGTGGCGCTCTTAAACTTCCTGCTAAGTGAACAGCAAGCATGTGCTAACAGCCTCTGTTATCAGCTTAAGACCTCCTAATAGGGCCACTTCTTGGCAAGTCCTTCCTCCTCCCTGGGTCATTCTCTGTGGATGGTTCAGGAGGCGTGTTCGTAGAATATTCAACCTTTCGTTGCCTCTCCTAAGCCGACTGAACACTCACATACAACTTAGTAACTGCACACAACTTCAGTACTGGCCACTAGACACGAATGTGTAGGTTTACAGCTCATTACCTATGCTTCAGAGCTCTGTTCTTAGCTCCAGACCCATAAGCAACTACCTAATCACCATTTCTTCTTAGATGCCTTCCAGGCCAGCACCGCGACTCGCTAGGCTAATCCTCCGCCTTGTGGCGCCAGCACGCCGGGTTCTAGTCCCAGTCCGGGCGCCGGGTTCTGTCCCGGTTGCCCCTCTTCCAGACCAGCTCTCTGCTGTGGCCCAGGAGTGCAGTGGAGGATGGCCCCAGTGCTTGGGCCCTGCACCCTATGGGAGACCAGGATAAGTACCTGGCTCCTGCCATCGGATCAGCGTGGTGTGCAGGCCGCAGTGCGCCGGCCATGGCGGCCATTGGAGGGTGAACCAACGGCAAAAGGAAGACCTTTCTCTCTGTCTCTCTCTCTCACTGTCCACTCTGCCTGTCAAAATAAATAAATAAATAAAAATAAATAGATGTCTTCCAGACACTTTGAACACAACATACCTAAAACCAATCTTCCAATGTCTTCTTTATGGGTGAACAGAACTACAATGCAAATAGTTTAAGTCAGCCAGGAGAACATTACACCCAGTATGCCACCAAGTACTATCTATTTTATATCCTAAACAGCTCTCAGATGCACTTTTCTCAATTTCATTTTCTCTGCCTTTGACAGGCCCAGACAAATGCAGTGACCTCCTTATTGATCAATTTATATCCAATCTGTCTCCTATTCAATTTAATTCTAACTGCAACCAGGGTGGCATACACATATGCCCACTCAAAGCCCTTCAATGTCTTCTCATTATATTTGGGATAAGTACAGGACTCCCTAATACAGCACATAGCATCCTGCATCCTCTCACCCGTGGAACTCCTATCTTACCAGTCAGTCTCCTGTCATACCAGACAGATCTCCCTCTAAATTCGAGCAACATCTGCCGACCAGGCACCCTCCTGACACCTGGTCTGTCAGGTGTAACTCTTCGTTAGACTTGGCTAACATGCCTACTGCTACCCTCGATCTCACATTCTTCCTGGCACAAGGCAAGAACCTCTAAGCAGCCATCTCCCCTGACATATTCGGAAGAGCCAGCCGGGGGAGAATGAGAGCAGCCGTAAGTTCTGAGCAACCTCACACTCGGGAATGCTCCACGTCTACCTTCTGTCCTTCTCCTGCCTTGTCTAGAGGCAATCAAACGCTCCTGCCAATATTTCATGGAGACAGAGTTTTGTCCACTTTCCTTTAAACTGGCCACCTTGGCCTTTCTCTTCTTTCAGCCAAGGTCCCTTCGCTGCACTCACACAGGAAGAGTATCCTACCAGAGACTAAGGCCCATTTATTCCCTTTTGAACTCTCGACCCAGGCCCTTTCTACCCTCCCTATCTTGCCTGACCTGTCCAGTATCTGTTCACTACCTCCTCTCCTGAGACTAACATGTCAGAAAGTGGGGGAGTGGCACCCCCGTTCAGCCAAGCCCAGTGCTGACCTCAGTCAGCCCTCACTACAGAAGGATGCCACAGGCTTCATTTTCCCTACTTCTTTTGCCACCATTTGAAAAAACACTGGCAAGAACTGGTCTTAAGATGGTTTCTCTTAAACTGCTGTTTTTACCACTGACCAGACCCCCTGCAGAGCCATGTGTTCCTCTTAAATATTAGCAAGAGTAGGTCTCCTGGCCTCTCTGACCCAAATGGTTCCCATTTTCTCCCTTACTAAGTTTTGGAAGTTTCTCTGACCGCCTATTTAAGACTCCTCTGATCTAGGAAGGGACTGATACATGCTTGGTAGTGCACAGCATGCGCCACAATCACTACCGCCCACCACTACAGGTCCGTGAGGCTGCTGTACTTTCTAAAGCATTTTAAACTGCTCAGTTGTTACTGTGGTCATGGATATTCTAAATTTATTTTTGTCATGCAGTTGTGATTTTCTGCAAATATTTGCAATTAGATTCCTAGAACTATGGCTTTTTATAAAATACTATTGGTTCTATACTTAAATGTTTTATATTCTAGGTTCAAAGATTTTCCCGAGACTTCTAGAGTTTGTAACACTTCGGTAAAGTATAATTTAATTCCTCCAAAATTCAAAAATTGTCTTAAAGTAAATGGGTTACAAACAGAGTATAAAGTAAGGCTAATTTGGACAGTGTTGTCACAAGGATTTATAGACAACTCCCACCTATTGGTCAGTGTCTTGCAGAGGACCTGAAGGACCAAACTCTTGAGAGAGCACAGAGATGATCTGACATGTAAATGATTTATTATTCTGTTCCCCGACCCAAGACTCCAATTTTGGGCATTTGACCAACACCCTTAATTTCCAAATAGAATGTGGCTACTTGATATTCAAAGAAAAAGCACAACTGCTCTGTTAGGAAGTAAACTATTTAGGGCTCATCTTAACCTCTGGGGAACAGAAACTGGATACATACAGAGAGGATACATGCCATGTAACAGATTTGTATTCCTACAACCTTAAGATAGCTCCAGGCAGTTCTTGAACTAAGAGGTTATGGATCCCCAGGTACAGGGAAATAATGAAGCTCCTATATCAGGCTCTCAATAGCCAGAACAGGGCTCCCTCCCTTGGGAAAGAGAACAAAACCCAGCCTTTACTCAGTTAAAGTCTGTCATGACAAGGGACCCTGCACTAGGGTTGCTAAATCCAGTCTTTCAAAACAGGCAGGCAGACAGACATGCTAACTACATCCATAATATGCTCCAAAAATGATGTTTTTGGGTCAACTGAACTAGACAGGTACAAAACCATATGCACTGTTTCTTGGATGAGGCCAGACAACTGCAGAACCGGTTTGAACAGGGTTGGAATTTCTGGCCCAGCAACGAGGTCATGGAAATTCCTCTGTTGTCTCTCCTTGGCCCTATAGCTCCCGGGCTCTTACTGCTTCTCTTTGGACCATGGTCTGTGACATATCTTTCATTTGGTATCTAACAGAATACAAGGATCCAATTCCAGATGGCCATGAGGCACGGCTTCCAGCCTGTCCCACTGGACAACGTAATCAGTCCTTTGGACTCTGAAGGACTATCTTTTACAAGGCTACCCTCAAACACCACAGAACAGACAGCAAGAGAAGATCGCCCATACATCCATAAGCCAGCTCAAAGAAAATGCAGACGATATACCTTTATCCAATCTACTCCATAAGATTATGGGTTACTACTCCTGAGGGGAGGATGTTCAGGTAGCTAGTCTTAGGTGTGTATGAGTGACCAAAGAAAACAGAAATATTCTTGAAGGAAATGGGAATTTTTGTGTGGCTGAATAGTGAAGAAATGTAGAAACATGTCTGACCAGCAATCACATATCAGAAATACTGCTTTTGTTTGATAACCCTGTAAGGTGGGGTCCAACCTTCTCCTACGAGCAGCTTAGAGGCATCTTCCTAGCCTACACCCAGGGGGCCATTAGGTCTTTTCTGAAGTTCTGGGGAGAATTCCAGGAATTCCCTATCCAGAAAATCTCCCTTGAAGAGGGAGGCGGGAACAGAAACAGAGGGCTCAAATCCAACTTCTATAAAAACTCCAGTCTGAATACAGACTGGGCTCTCAGTCCCTTACTGAGATGCCCACTTGTTCTGCCAGGTGTACTCTCTTCAACAAACTTGGCTGCCATGCTTACTGCTTTAAAAAAAAAATAAAGAAAATGTCAAGTTGTAGAAATTAGCAATGCTATTTATTGAGTATTTACAAGGTGCCAATCACTGTGCTGAGTAAATATTTTTCATGTACTTAACATATTAAACCCTCAAAGCATTTTAAAATACTGTGGAATAATTACTTCCATTTTAGAGATGAAGAAATGCAGTCAGGAAAGTTAAAGAGCTTGTGCAAGGTTATACTACCTAGAAATTCGCGGGTGAGCTCAGATGTGAATCTAAAACATCTAACCTCAAAACTCAGAAATGTACAAACCCTACTTCATTGTTCCCCACCCCCCAACTTGGAAATTAGAACCTAAGCCTCATGGTGAGTTTTTCCTTAACTAGATTCCAAATAATAAGGTTGAAAATATAATATATAATAAATATAAATGATATTTTCATAGTCCTCTATACAGAATGAAATATCAGATATCACTTCCCAAAAAAACATATACTTAATTAACATAATAATCAATTGATTTTATACTTAAGGGATGATACAAGTTGAATATCTGTACCCTCATCAATATTCATATGTTAAACCCTAATCCTCAAAGTGATGGTATTAGAAGGTGCAATTAATGCCTTCATAAGCCACCCAGAGAACTTCCCAGCCTTTCTGTCATGTGAGGACAAGCTCAAGGATAGTCCTCTAAAAGCCAGCAAACTGGCCCTCACCAGACCACTGAATCCACCAGCAGCTTGATCTTGGACTTCCCTATCTCCGGGGCAAGGGGAAATAAAGATCTGTTGCTCATAACTACCCAGTTTATATATTTTACTTATAGCATCCTGAACAGACTAAGAAATTTGGAACCAAGAACTAGAGTGCTACTGTAACCAATGTGGAAGGAGCATTTGAACTGGGAAAAGGGTAAGGCTTGATTGAGGTACAGGCTACTGAAAGCCTGCACTTCCATGAGTCACCCTTTAAAGGCAATTCTGGTGCAGGTTCAGACAGAAATGAGGAACATGATGTTGGAGACTAGGGAAAAGGTCATCCTCGTAATAAAGTCGCATAGAAATTCACGTCCTAGTGTTGTGGAGAAGGTAGAATTTGTAAGTGATAAAATTGGATATTTGCGGCCGGCGCCGCGGCTCACTAGGCTAATCCTCCGCCTAGCGGCGCCGGCACACCGGGTTCTAATCCCGGTCAGGGCGCCGGATTCTGTCCCGGTTGCCCCTCTTCCAGGCCAGCTCTCTGCTGTGGCCAGGGAGTGCAGTGGAGGATGGCCCAGGTGCTTGGGCCCTGCACCCCATGGGAGACCAGGAAAAGCACCTGGCTCCTGGCTCCTGCCACCGGATCAGCGCGGTGCGCCGGCCGCAGCGCGCCGGCCGCAGCAGCCATTGGAGGGTGAACCAACGGCAAAGGAAGACCTTTCTCTCTGTCTCTCTCTCTCACTGTCCACTCTGCCTGTCAAAAAATTTTTAAAAAAATCAAAAATTGGATATTTGCTTGCAGAAATTTTCCAGCAAAATGTAGAAGGAGAGGTATGGTTTCTTCTGAGTGCTTACAATAAAATATAAGAAGTGGGAAGTAATTAAAAACAGAATTGAAAAAATAAAGAAGAATTGTTCCTTGACAAGTAAGCAGAACTTTAATTTGGAAATTTCTCAGCTTATCTGAATTGAAAAGGTGAGAAAGTGTGTAATGGAGAGAACACCACACAGCCAAATGATGGGAGATTAATCAACCATCTCAACAAAGCCAGGCACCATTGTCCGAGACATTGGAAGAATGACTCCCATCATAGACTCACAGTTCAAGGGCCTCAGGGGCAGCGTGGTTTCAAAGAAGGGGTCACCCATTCTTGTGACACCTCAAGTCATGCCACCAAGCACCACCTCGTGTTGCAGGCACTGGCTCCTACACTTTGATACCTCCTCCTCAGCAGACTCACGGGGTTCCTTAGTTCCTAGTGCAATATGTGTTCTACCACCCAGTAAAGCTGTGGGGGCATGGTTGCTTCTGCTCTGATTTCAAAGTATTCCCAGGAAAGCCATGGGCACAAACCACCTGGGATTGGGCCTGGGCAAAGAACTGACACGGGGGCAGGGCCAACCGGAGCCTTGTGGGCCCAGCCTCTACCTGGCAGAGCTGCAGGGGCAAGACCACCACCTGAACGAGTCCAGAAGGTGGGACCTCTACCTCAGCTGGCCTGGAAAGAAGAGCACCAAGTCAATGATTTTTTTGCAAGCCTTAAAATTTGCTCGATTTTGGCTTACTTTGAACCTATCAGCTCTCTTCTTTCCTATTTCTCCCTCTTGGATGGGAATGTCCTATGCCTTTCTCCTCTACCACCCTCTTCCCCGACCCCTGAACCCCTGCTCCCACACACCTACTGTATTTTGGAAGCAGATAACATGTTTGATTTCACAGGTTCACACCTGGAGAGAAAATTGCCTCAGGGTGATTCACACCTGCGTCTCACCCGTATCTGCCTTAGATGACAGTTACATGAGATGCTGGGCTTTGAACTTTTTAGTTATGCTGGGATGAATCAGCCGTGGGGGCTACTGGGATGAATGAGTGTATGTTGCACATAAGAAGATATAAATCTTGGTGGGCCAGATGTAGAAGCCATCGACTGAATGTTTGTGCTTCCCCCAAATTCATACATTAAGTCCTACCCCTGTTATGAAAGTATTTGGAGGCACAGCCCTTATGAGATAATTAGCTTATAAGGGTAAATTCCTAATGAAAGGGTTTAGTGACTTTTAAGAGGTCTCTGTGAACTCCCGTGCCCCTTCCACTAAGTGAGAATAAAAAGCAAACATGGCCATCTGTGACCTGGGAGGCAGGTCCTCACCAGACCACCAAAGCTGCCAGGACCTGTAGCAGGACTTCTCAGCTTCCTGAACTAGGAGAAGTAAATGTTAGCTGCTTATGAGCGCCCAGCTGGTGGCACTTTTGTTGTGGCAGCCCAAACAGACCAAGAGCAAGGATGATACTCTAGGCTAAGAAGCTCTGGGACTTGGAAATGAAACTATTGTTTCCTTATCTTGAGGCAAAAACTAAATTACTATTCTACTTAACTAAGTAGAAGGCTAAAAACAGTGCCATAAAATTTGTTCACTTTCCAAATAAACATTAAATGAAAATTAAAACTAGGTTTATATCTTAGCAAATGACTCCAATAATCAGCCCCTTTTTAGGTCAATTTTCTAAAGTCTGTCTGGAATTATACAGTTGAATAGAAGTCAGATGGAAACCTGTCCAACATCACTGGTAAACAAAGAAGCAAAAATAAAAATGGCACAATAGTTTTCATCTATCCCAACTCTATACACAAATTTTACAATCACACCTAGTAATAGGTCATAATGAGACAAGAACTTTCATATACGACTAGCAACAATATTGAATTTTTTTCAAGTTCTACAATCTATTAACCTTTTTTTACCTATTCTAAAGGAATAATCAGAAGTGTAGTAAAAATTGTTTAAGAATATTTGTGTGATTTAGAGTAAAAAATTAGCTTTAGTTGTTAGAATTGTAGGTGACTTTTATATTTCTCATTTAACTGCTCCTATAAACTTATATTCAATTAACTTCTAGTCAATGTCGTAAAATTGTGTCCCCAAACATTATAAAAATGTCACTAGCCAGCAAAATCACTGCTAATAGCAACAGGCAAAGGGAATTTATTCTTATCCAAATGCCTGTTTTTAAACATGTCCCCAGTGGTCTATTTCACCAAAAGCAGTTCTTACATAAGAACTGGCAACCTCTGATGTCTTATTTAATCACTGGTTTTAGAATTAGTCAAAGGGCCGGTGCTGTGGCGTAGCAGGTAAAGCTGCCGCCTGCCATGCCGGCATCCCATATGGGCACCGGTTCAGGTCCCAGCTGCTCCACTTCCAGTCCAGCTCGCTGCTATGGCCTGAGAAAGCTGTGGAAGATGGTCCATGTCCTTGGGCCCCTGCACCTGTGTGGTAGACCTGGAAGAAGCTCCTGGCTCCTGGCTTCAGATCGGCACAGCTCCGGCCATTGCAGCCAACTGGGGAGTGAACCAGCGGATTGAGGACCTCTCTATCTCTCTCTCTCTCTCTGCCTTTCCTCTCTCTGTCTAACTCTGACTTCCAAATAAAAAATTTAAATCTTTAAAAAAATAAAAGAATTCGTCAATCCACTTTGGGCTCTACTTACCTGGGTTGGATGTGTACTGCATCGCAATCATTAACATGGATGATGCAGAGAGATTCACGTGGGCAGGAACTCCTTCTCTCCTCGAGGAACCCACTGAAACCAATATTGTTTTGATTAGACTCCATTTGATCTATATATGTTACTTGCTACTTTGCATAGATCATGAAAGCGAAGAAGGAACTTTAATACACAGACATATATAAATACATATATATCGTTTAAAGACAGTGAAAGCTAAGAAGGAACTTCACACACACACACGTATACATATTTCAAGACAGTGGAAGTTTTATACAAATAAAGCCACAAAATCTGTCCCCGCATACAAAGGCCCTGGTTGGCCCCATCTGTAGCAAACATTTGCCAAGAGTCTACCAGGAGAAAGAACAACACCAGAAGGTGATGTAATGGTTGTATCAGAGTTTGCTTAGATGTGATCTCTACACTCAAGATGTTTATATCTAGATGGAAAAGAAGAAAAAAATCTTCTCCACGTTCAAATATAAACACATGGTGAAGGTTATCCCAATAAGAACCTAAAGATAAAAGACTTTCAAAGCCAACTAGAATGTATTGTTTAAAGATGCAGATGAAAGAGTTTACTTATAATGTATAACATTAATTTAGTTACACAAATTTTAAGTCATGTATGAAAAAATATAGTAACAAATACCGTATACAACTGTCACACATTATTAAACAGTTTTATGCAAACTTCACATGTAAGTTCATTGTTGGTGTCTTCATTACCATTAAGAGCCACTTTCACAGTTTTCCAGAGCTTACCATCTTCACATCCATCTGAGTTGTTTGAAAGAAAGCACTTTTTGAGTCTGTGAATAATGCTGTGGACATTTTATCCTATGCCAGCAAGTAGTCAACCACGAGGCAAGTTGGTTCTTCAAAATCCATCTTATAGCTATATAATCACAATCTCCACTTATCTGCTACTTTTCAAACATCTCTAAGTAGCTTGCTGATGATGACATCAAACACTATATCAAATATTCAAAACTAGCATTGTTGGAAGTCATTTGGGATAATAAGTTGTCTCCAAATGGTATTTTACTGTTCCAAACACGCTGTGACAGAGGACCCATGATAAGAGAAACTTCATTAGGACTCAAATGTAAAATGAATTCTTCTTTTCTCAGGGATACATGCAGAAGCAGGAAAATCCTCTCCTTATACTTGGGCAGGTGTGGCAAGTTGGCCAGCATACACAGAACAGTGTCCAGGGAGTGTAACACCCCCGAAGAGTCAACTCTCTATTTTCTACACATAGTAGAGGAAATCACTGACATGGGCAACAATCAAAATGCAGATAATTTCAAAATCTGTTTTATTTTATACTGAAGTATAATATATTGGGCTTATAACTCACTTACACACAAAAGAAAACATTAATAAAATTTTGTCATATAGTAGAGCTGACAAAGAAAACGGCATGATTATTTTTTTTACACAAAGAACTTTGAATATAGTAAGTGGCAGTGGCCTTTTATAACAGCTTTACTGAAATAAACAACCAACGAGACAGCTCCATAAAAAAGTTCGATTTACCCAAGTTTGCTTTTGTCAATCACTTATAGCTGGGCTGCTGCTAATCCACCATGCAGGGGATATTCAGGTAAACAAATGAGTTTGGTTACATAATATACATAAGTATTCAGACAAATATGTGGGGATCAATTCACTGCTCTTCAGTGTTAATGTTGATTAATCAAATATGACCTCTTAAGGGAAAAGAACTCTAAGCCAAATACTCCAGAAGATGCAGCTACTTGGAAACCCCAGCCAGGGAGTCTTCTACTTCCTGGGACCCAAAACTAGAGATTCTAGCTCCATCGAGTCGGGAACCAGGAAGCTACCTGTTTAATTAACAAGTACACCAGGTGATTCTGCTGCAAGTGGTCCTTGAACCTCTGTTTGAGATGTACTATTAGAAAGATGAGAAGTAAGAAAGGAAGCACCCAGTGAGGTGCCAGGGGTGGGAGGAATCATTGCATGCCCCTTGCACCCTTTGTCTAAGAAAGAAAGAAAGTCTAGTCTTAGACATAGTTAAGGAATGTACTTACGCAGTATCCACTCCTTGTAGAACAAGTGTTTTTACCTCTCTTTAAATCATCTCAAATTTTTTAAATAATAAGCATTTCTCAACAATGAAAGCTACTATTAGAAAAGCGGAGAGTCATTGTGCCTGGAGGCCTTTAAAAGCGGGAGAAATGCCCACAGTCTCAGAAGATTGAAGTGAAGTCTACTTGGAGAATTGCCCAAACGGCTCAGCCAGATTTGGGTATCCCTGCCACCTCTACAGATACATGCTCTCCCTCAGTATGGCCAGCCATAAAGCCAAAAGCATTCCCCTGGCTCAAAAAATCCCTAGGAAGCTGGCTCCAATACTCACAAAAACAGACGGTGCCTTGCAGTTTCTAACAGACTGAATAAAATCACCACAATTCTAATTTAATGAACATGCACAGGCATCCATCATTTATTGAATCTTATTTAAAAGGCATGATGTAAACAGATGTGCAGCTTGTCCCCACAAGGACACTAAAAGGCAGAATTACATACAATAGAAGGGAGAAGACAGTCAAGTAAGAAAATTTTACATTTTATATTGTGTTTGGGAAATAAATTTAGAAGTTTTCATTTCTACTCCCTACCCACCCAGCAACACCAGAACAAGCCCTGTTATCATCTCCTCCTTGCATGAATAGAATCAATACCTTAATGCATATCTATATCATATGCTTCTTCATGTACAATCATTTACAGCCCTTACATGATTCTCACAAAGTAAATAAATGGGAAGAGCCATCTCATAAAAGAGATACAAATTATTTGTGTGAGAGCATCAGCATCCCTGATGGGTGCAGTTAAAGACACATGACTTCACAGTTAATGCTCTAGTTCCTTATTCATCCAACCAGTGTTTTCTCAGTACTTCCCAGGTACTAAGCATTGTTCTAGACCCAAGGCACATCTTTGTCCACCTGGACCTCAGCCACTAGGCTAGTCATATGTGGCTCTTCAAATTCAATTATAATTAAATAAAATTAGGAATTCAGCTCCTCATCCTCAGTCAGCACATTTCAAGTGCTCAATAGCACAGGTGACCAGTGGCTACTACACTGGGCAGTACAGAATTCCCATCCTTGCAGGAAGTGCTACGGGCAGTGATGTTTTAGAGGAAATATAGAGCAAGGCAGGAGAATAGCAGAAAGTGATGCACGGTCGCTGGGTTAGCTGGAAGGTCAAGAAGCACCCCCGAAGATGTGGGACTGGAGCCAACACCTAAGGAAAGGAAGGAAGGAAATCAGGCTACCATTTGGAAGGAGGACTTTGAAGATGGAAAAGCACGGAGCAGCACGAAAGCTCAATGCCTTGATGAAAGTGCAGAAGGAGTGACACAGGGAGAGGTAGTGATGGAAGGAGGAAGACAGGCAAGGGCCAGACCCCAGAGAGCCAGATGTGGAAGGTCACATGATCTGATCTGCTTGCTTGGAGGGGAGCACCACCTTTTAGGTGGAGAAGAGGGAGTAAAGAGGGCCATGAGGGAAGCAGGAAGACCAGTGCAGAAGCTGTTGACTGGGCCAGATGAGGGATGGCAGTCAGAAGAGTCCTGGATTTGGAGATACTGAAATGGACCCTACCAGTCCACAGTTTTCTCAAGGATAAAGGCGATGGAGTCAGCGGCGGCGAAGAAATACATGCTGGCCCGGTTCTGCTCTGTGACAGAACCATGTCCAGTGCTGCGCCACACTGCCTCAGCTGGATTGACAAGTCTCTCCTCTGCTCAGGCCTTCTGTTTATGTGAGCAGAGGTTTTCTGCATAGCACAGCCTTCCCCTCCCAAGAGTACGTCAGTTAGACATAAAGGGAAGTCTAAGACAACATGATCCTGAAGTGGAAGTGGCATTCAAATATCTGCAGATCGGCAGATAAAGGGAAAACCACAGAGACAGGGGCCCACCAACGCTGCAGAAGTGTGCTGTCGGGTTCTAGGTTCCAGGGGTGCAACATCTGCCGTAAAAATTAGTTATTATAAAAAGTCCCCAGCTCCAGAGGATGGCTCCTTACCTAAAGCAAGGTTTAAAGCAATAAAATCTCAGGTCAACATGAGGGATTCAGCAGAATATTGGAAGTAATTGCAATGCGATTTGGTATACTTGTGATTTGACGGCACACTGGGTCTGTTACACACTTGTATAACACACAATTTTCAAAGTCTGTTCCAAATGTTATCTCGCAATTTTCACAGCAAACATGGGCAACAGACATTTGATAACTGAGGAAACTCAAGTGTGATGAGATTCAAACATTTCCCAAAAGTCAAGGGACTATAGTTCATCTCTTCTAGACTCCTATTCCAAAACACTTCCCGTGACTCAACAATAAAGCTCTTTCAGTATAGCATAACCTATCTTATTAAAAAAAAAAAAATAAAACAGATTATATACATTAAATGTTATTTAAATATCATCAATATCTTACATTTTTGCTGCCCCTTTTCTATGTATTTTTGGTGTTTTTGGAAGGTCATAGAAACATAACATACATTCTCTATGATAGATGCAACTGAACAAGAAGTCATCCCAGGCTGAGGATCTGGAATCAGACAACCAGGTACAATCTTATAATTGTGTCTAAGTCGATATAAACTCTCAGTGAGCCTCTACTTTTCCTGAGGATGAGTTTTTGAGAAAACTTAACTTGTAAAAGAAACTAGATGAGACTCCACAGTCCAAGACACTAGTATACACTAGAAGCAACCTGAACTGACATAATTGTTCATCCTCATTTAGTTGTTAAATTTTATTTATTTGAGACTCAGAGGACAGGGACAGAGAGCTCCCATCTGCTGGTCCACTCTCCCAAATGTCCATGGTAGCTGAGGGCTGGCTGGGGCCAAAGCTGGGAGCCAAGAACTCAATCCTGGACTCCCATGTTGGTGACAGGAACCAACTACTTGAGCCATCCCGGGCTTCTTTCTGGGTCTCCAGTACCAAGAAGCTGGAATCAGAAGCCAGGCTTGAAACTCAAGCCCTCCAGTGGGAGAGGCAGGCACTTTAACTCCACTAATCTCTAGGCTACATGCATGCCCTGTTCAGATATAGTACTATCTCTGAATACCAAAGTGCACATCAATCAGTGCTCATCTGGAGTCATCTTTCTGTCCTTTCTGCCCCAGCAGAATCTTCCCAACAGCCACTTTTCCGTTCAGTTCATAACTCACAGATCCTTGACTGAGGACAGGCAAATAGTTCTTCCAATTCTTAGTAACTCCTTTAATATGTTTTTCACAAACAAAGCACATGGCACATATTTAGAATGAAAAAAAGCATTTTTTATTTATGGAGGAGTTAAAAAGAAAAGGTTATGTGAAAGGAAAACTTTGTAATACATCAATGAAGTTTGTTCTGCAGAACCTCAAAAGGAGTTATTTAAAAATAAAAGCAGAGTATATGGTTTATTGACAAGGATGGCATCTAATACACATGCAGGCCTCGTCATCTGAAGGAGCTGCCATGTCTCATTGAGTTCACGCCAAAGTCCACAACATCTTTTAGGTCCTTGGTGATATAGAATCATCTAACATCTGAAGAATCGCCTGTGTTCTGCACTTAATCTGAGGCACATCACACCAACGCGATAAAAGCCTTTTTGTGTTAAAGACTCTATCAAGTGCCCAGAAGAAGAAACATCCTTCATCCTAACATTTAAGTCCTAAAATAAAAATGCAGTATTCTGGGGGAAATTAAATGCTCCTGTCTTGCTTTGGTTAGCACCTCTAGACACTGGAATAACTACCAAAAATAGAAACAACATGGATACAATAAACAGGCCCACATTCTCACACCAATCCATTTTAACAGGATTACTCTGGAAACAGATGCCTTCTATCCCTGGACCCATGTCTTTGTATCTACCTTGTGAAATAACAAGTATGAAAGAAAAACCTGAAGAGTGCAATCGAATTTGGCTGTCCAGGTTGGTACTACAATGTGTTTTCAATGACTTAAAGATGACAGAGATGGCTACTATTGAACTCTAGGAATGGAGACAAGAAATGAAAGTCACAGCTCAGGGACTAAAATCAGAGCTGCAGAATACACATGGAGCAGGCCAACAATTGAGTTAGAGGAAAACAGGAACGGTCTTCACAAAGCTCAGGGAGAATATCATGAGAACACAAGGCGTGGATCGAAACTCCGCTGCACTAAAAAAGCTTACCTATTAGTTATATTTTTCTATGAAGTTTTTTGAAGTACCTTCATATGTGCCCCTTACATAACTAAGATTGATGTTTTTTAACCTAGAATTATGCAGTCAGAAATAACCTTAAATATTGAACATTTTGCCATTCTTTAAGGTTAAAAAAGAAACTGAAGTACCAAAGATGAAGTGACTTATTTACATCTTAAAACAAAAATCAAACCACTCTTCTAATAAACACTAAAATTCACACAAATTTTGTAAACTCAACTTACTGCTTTATTCTCTCCTCAGTTGCTAAAGTTCTCACTTTTTAAATGTAAGTAAGGATTCTAACATGACTACAAGGTGGTTTGAGGTCCAATATGTCTAATTAAGTAGAAATTAATAACCAAGGGTGAAAAAAAATTTCCCCCATCGTAATACTGGGTTGGTTTTAAATACAACATCAGAGGACTGACAATATTTAATGCTTCTTCCAAAATTATTAAATTACGCCCAAGAAGCAGGAATACAGTGACTTGGGTTTGTGTTAGAAAGATACAGCCTCACCCGCGATTCTTCAAAGGCAGAAAGAGAGAAGGAAAAGAAGCAAGAGGAGCAGATATTAAGCCTAATTGTAGGGGCTGGCACTGTGGCACAGTGGGTTAACGCCCTGGCCATCCCATATGGGCGCTGGTTCGAGACCTGTCTGCTCCACTTCCGATCCAGCTCTCTGTTATGGCCTGGGAAAGGAGTGGAAGATGGTCCAAGTCCTTGGACCCCTGCACCCGCGGAGACCTGGAAGAAGCTCTTGGCTTCTGGCTTCAGATCAGTGACGCTCCGACCATTGTGGCCAATTGGGGAGTGACCCAGTGGATGGAAGACCTCTCTCTCTCTCTCTCTCTCTCTCTCTCTTTCTGCCTCTCCTCCCTCTGTGTAACTCTGACTTTCAAATAAATAAATAAAATCTTTTAAAAAAAATCCAAATGACACCAGCTAGATGCCCACCTCACATATGGGAGCAACTGGGTTTGAGCCCCACCCCCGGTTCCTGACTCCAGCTTCCTGCTAAAGTGCACCCTGGGAAGTAGCAGTGATGGCTCCAGTGATGAGGTCCCTGACACCCACATGGGAGACCTGGTTAGAGCTCCTGGCTCCCAGCTTCAGGCTGCCCCAGCCCTGGCCTTTATGGGCATCTGGGGAGTGAACTAGTAGTTGGGGGCTCTCTCACTACTTCCTTTTCTCTGTGAGCATCTCTCTACCTCTCAAATAAATAAATAAAAGATTTTTAAAATCAAAAATCAAGAATTCCTATCCCTGTGTTTAACAGTTAACATTATTTATTTTAAAATGGGACTCTACTCATAGAATTCTAAGGCAATATTTGTAAACAAGTATTTGTCAGTATGGTTATACAGAATAATAAAAAGACTGAGTGGTATGATCAATTTTCTAATTTTTTCAAATTGCTATGTAATATATGCAGAAGTTAAACTTTTGGCCAAAAAAACATGAAAATTATAATTCTATAATTAAAATTAAACTTAATAGTAAAATAAGCAAATATAACTGAAAGAGTAGATACGTTTACCAATTGTTATTATGGAGCAATAATTTCAATATGACCTTAAGTACAAAAAACTAAAATGGTGAATAATGATTGCTATGAGTTGAATGTGACCAATAAAAGTATTTTTATAAAACAAGAGTTGAGGGAAGAAAAAAAAAGCTAACATTCGTGGCATGCAGGCATTGTGCTAGCATTTCACCAAGTTCCAGATTAGTCACCTCAATCGGCTCAGGCCCACGAGACAGCTAGGACTATTATACCTATTTTACAGGTCAGAAATAGAACGGTGAAGTAACTTGGCTAAGCAGGTCCGTGGCTCACATTGCTAGTCAGTGGCACAGCTGTGCTTTAATCTAGTCTGTTTGATTCCTAAACCCACAATCTTCTCAGATTATCCACCGAAACACAGATTAGTACATAATCTATTTCTTGAAAAATACTTTAGAAGGATTTTGATCATAAAAACTACAACCCAGTCTTTTTCCCATCTTTGTTCTCATGTCTAAAAAGACGGCAGGATCAAGTCTGTGAAAGTACAATAGAATTCACATCAGTTCTGTATTTACAGCCATACCTTGCACAGGAGTCACAGGCTTTAGCTTTCAAAGAGTTTTCATAAAATTTGACTCATTTTATCATTACAACTCCCCTGTGAGGGAAAGTTGATGTGATTATCACTCTGCAGATGAAATGTCAACTCTGAGCTGCCCGACAGCACACAACAAATTAGGCACAGACCTGGGACCAGAATCTGCACATCCTAGCCTATTTAACTCTGTATCCATCACACCCTACTGTCTTCAGATGCAAAAGAATGGCAAGCTGAGGCTAAAATGGAAAAACACATTGCAACCATTCACCGGAATTACAAGTATATTCCGTGCTTTCACATGTTCTTTCTTCCTGTTCCACAAGATCAAACTACGCAAAAAAAAAAAAAAAAAAAAAAAAAAAATTGTAAAGTATAGCTGTCTTCCAGTTCTTTGACTTCCATCATAACATATGCATATTGAAATGATTCAGTTTAAAACATGGCACATGTACATAGCAAGCAATCCCATTACAATCTTGAACCTTTAACACAAAAGCAATTTCTAGCCATACAATACACAAAACTCGGCAGGTATTGGTTAAGATTGGACTTACATATAGCCATTGGTAGAAAAGATGTGCTAAGATATTCAATAATATCCTTGTGCAGAAATGGAGGGAAGGTAGCTAACGTTGATATCATCGTGTAGGGCAAAGTACTCAGAATATCATCATTGAGAAAGGGTAGCAAACATGTAGTTGTATAAAATATTGACTGTCCAAGATCTACAAAACAAAATTGAGTAATCAGTCACTGAATATTTTGTCATAAACAAAATATATTAATTTTACATTTTAAGCTTTAATTAGCTGGCTTAAGTTATAAGCAACTATTTCTCCCTTCCTATTAAGAGTTTTGAAACATACTGCTTAATGTAATATGCTATGTATGTAATAGCTGGCCAATAAGTGATTGATGAATGAATATATTAAGAAATATTAAAATTAATTACATTAATTTTCCTCAATACCTTATCAATCTTCAGCAATGCCTGGTGTTCATATTATACATTTATTTCATAAATATAAAAATGAACCCTTACATCCCTCCAGCCTCCTTATCTACATTACAGTTTATACAAGATACTAAGGCACAAAGATGTTTGATTATTTGCCCAGTGGAAGCTTTAGAAAAGTCAAGAGCAGGACTAGAAGTAAATCCAGGCTCTTTCTGCTCCATGAACCAGACCACAGTGGTCATACATCTGGAGTCTTGGCCAGTGAGGTGATTTGCAACTTCCCAAATAGCAGCCGTGAGCTGTCACTGCCTGGTCCTGAGCATGTGACCATCAGTGATCACAGACACATGTGCCACCTACCAATAGTCTTCCTCTCATGCTTTCAAATGGGCAGAGTAACAATACCTACCTCGCTTCATTAGAAGGAAAGAATGCAAAGTGCTTGGTATAGCACATGTGTGCTCCACAAATATTAGCTGTTATCATTAATATTAATAATTACTACTATTACCTGCACAAGGAGTAAAAATAGATGACATTCAAGACATCATAACTAGTTAGCTTTAGAAAGCATGCAGACCAAATCCCACTACACTAAAGGTACATTTTTATATTTCTGGACCTCCCAAAATATGGGCCGTTAGCCAAAACTTAACAGTCAAACATTTCTGTGCTCATTCGAATAGGAAAGGATTACTCTGCCTTGTTTTGCAGCAATTTACTTTCTTGGTGTTATCTTATTCCTGATGTTATTTCTGTTTGTCATCAGAAGCAATACACCAACTCAATGGGCACACCCTGACAGCAGACAGCCTGTGGTCACCTTGCACATGGCCAGGGCCAGTCAACCTTGGGCTCAAATCAATGAAAAGGACAATTCACAGGTGCTGTACTGAGAACCACCAAACGCTGTGCATAACGCCCCATCAGCTGCTTCGGCTGAGCCTTCAGGCTAATTCCAAGACATCAGCACTGCAGGGGGCACGGGAGCCCAGCTGGCTGCTATTCATTCATATAAGGAAGCTGAGACCCAGAGAGAAGTGATTGTCCAAGATCACCTGAGAGGTGGTGGTGAACTGTGACAAAGCCACTGCCTGAGGCTCCCCAGCCCACACCCAGACAAGGCTGTGCTGCTTGAATTCCACACTAGAAAGGTCTAAACTCTATCATGCGGAACAGAGCACAGCAGACAGGCAGCAATGAAGAGTAACAGAACAAAACAGCTCTAGGTGGAAGGCGGAGTTCGGAACGAGGAGTCGTCCAGGAGAGGCGCCGCCCTGGCCACCAGCAGGGTAAGCTCTGGCAGCCCTGCATCAGTGCCTCTCATTGAGCTGGGAGAGGATCAAAGCAAAGGCAGCCAGGCTTAAGAGGGCGACAAAAGTATAGGACGGGCAATTTTGCAAAGTTGTACACTTTCTATGTTCAATATCATACAGAATTATTTAAAAAATCAGTAACCATTACTTCATTATTTTTATGAAAGTATATTTTTAAATGTTTTTAAAATTAGGAACATATCATACTAAATCAGTTATGAAACAAGCATTCTCTTAGGAGAGCTAGCTGTAACTAAAAAGCAAAATAACCGCCACCAATCAATTTCCCCAAATTGCCATTTTTCTGTATGATGAACTTTGGTTCTCATACTTCCAGAGACCAATTCATCAGTGCGTTAAAGTCAAGATAACCAACATTTTGAAGTGCACGCTGCAAAAATCCACTATCCTACTGCATAATTTTCCTTTTGATTCTCCCAAATACATACTGGATAGTTCAGCAATAACCATTACTGTAGTCCTTTTAGTGGATTAGAAGAATTTGATAACTAAGAAAGATAATGAAATTGACTGAAGCACACAGGAGAAAGAGTTCAGAACAGCAAGTTCTTAGGCTTCTGTTCTCAAGCACCAGTAACACTGGATACAACACAGAGCAGAGAGCACCATTAATACTGTATCCTTGGAGCCGGCACTACGGTGTTGCGGGTAAAGATGCCACCTGAAGGCTGGCATCCCATATGGACACTGGTTCGAGTCCTGGCTGCTCCACTTCCAGTTCAGCTCTCTGCTAGTGGCTTGGGTGGGAGACCCGGAAGAAGCCCCTGACTGCTAGCTTCGGATCAGCCCAGCTCTGGCTGTTTCAGCCATCTGGGGAGTGAACCAGCAAATGGAAAACAGACCTCTCTCTCTCTCTCTCTCTAATTCTCTCTCTGCCTCTCTGTAACTCTGTCTTTCAAATAAATAAATAAATCTTTTTTAAAAAATACTGTATACTGTATATAGCATATAGCTCCACTTTATACTGTACCAACGTTTTGGTACAACATTTTTCAACAACTACTGATAGTTAAATTTGGAAGAGTTCTTAGTAATTTCTTCTCATCTAAGCTCCTGACTTTAAACACAGGAAAAGTTGGTCCCAGAGGGTTTCTGTGATTTGTCCCCAAAAATCAAAACTTCTCAGTGGATTAGAGGTTGCTTGCCAAACTCTGCCTCTTACAATTTCTGGGGAAAGTCTCAAAATCTGAGCTCCCCATCATCATTTCAACAAGAGCCCCCATGATAAGCGCTCAGGAGAGAAGAGAGAGCCTCATGTTACATCTTCTGCCTTTCTCCAGCCCCTTCTCCCCCAAAACAGGCACACTAGGATGACCATCCAGCAGCAAAACAGTGCAAAGTGATAGAATAGGGAAACACGGTAATTAACTTCCAGTGTGAGAAAGGCTCTAGCCACAAAAAGCTCTTTTAAGCGAGTCATTACAGTAACAAGTCTCCAAGCCGTTGCTCCGCATCGAATATATTCACAAGCACACATGTACATTTGCAAAGGTTTCCATTAAATGCTCACCATGTTGGCCATGCTGTAGTAAAGGAACTAGATCCAGGAGAGTCACCAAAGTCACGTAGAGGCCTTGGTAGTCCAGAGAAGGGTAGTCTGACAACTGAGCATCACGACTTTGCGGGCCGCGCTCTGAGGGAGCATCTCGCAGGACGCTGTAAAGGAGGGAGCGAGTAACAGTAGGGTTGATGGAACTGACCTGCGGTCTTAGAGATGGGGTGAGTGGGAATGGCACAGGAAAAAGACACATGGTCATGGGCACTGTCAAATTGGAGGCATCTTGGTTTTCCTTCTTCCCTGTGCGGGACAAAATGCTGTTGGGGGGACAAAGAAAAAAAAGAGACAACAAAGACACAAAGAACAGCACATTACATTGAAATGACACTCTAAAACAAATAATAAAACACCAGATACATCCCACATAAGATGCAATTGCCACGCCAGCAGGGTCTACAGATCTCAATACTGGTCACACAGCTTTGGGCTTAGAGATACCAATAATGCAAAGTTCACATTGTGGAAGTCTCATTGCATCTCATGTGTTATCTGGTTAGTAAGGAGCAAAAATATAAAAATGCATGTTTCAGTGCCAAACCCATGTTTTACAGTTCATGAATTTGGTGAAGGAGAGGTTTCCCAGAAGGAAAACAATGGCTTGTCTCATGAGTCAGGGCTCTTATTCCTGATTACAAGGAGCATTCAAAAGAAAAGTTTTCAGCAAGACTGTCTTAATCCGATGAACAGAAACTTGCAAAATATAGGTATGGCACTTGCAGAAACATGTTTTAGCAAAGAATAAACATGTGTGTTTATTAAGAAAGTCTTAAAAATCACATGTTTATTGCATCAAAATAATGTCTATATGTATATTATGATACTGTTTCATGACATTCTGTCAGTATCATTTGAGATAATGAAGTTTAAACAGGCATATGAATTTAGAAATAATACATATTTCTAAAATGTTAGCTAAACTACATTGGAAAAGCTATAAAATAATATATAGTAGATGGTCCGTAGCATATGTTTGTGAACTAATGATAATGGTTATTTATGTGTGTTTTTTTTTAATTTTGCATGTTGGGGAGGAAACATTTTATTTTATGAATACAAACAGAGGTTTATTAAATGGTTACCTTCAAGATTCTAAATACTAAGCAAGCAGTATCTGTCATACAGCTGCACATCATACAATCAGATCTTACACACTACTGCTGCTACTTACGTTATTACTCAACAAACTCACTAAAAACTAAAGGAAAGATAATTTAGAAAGTTAAAAAAGGTTTAATGGGAATAGAGATAATTCCTAAAAATAAGTTGGTTTTCTTTTAGCCTTAATTTTAAAAGAAAAACCTTTTAGTAAAAGCGACAAAGCAGAAAAGTTGTTAGTTTAAAAATAAAGGAAATTACTGCTTAGCCAAATGGTTAGGTGTTTTTTAATTAGGTTATACTAGTTATCGTTAAAGACAAAAGCTACACATTCTAATGATAATATCTGCTGCACTTATGGAAGTGCTTTTATATTGCACACTTACATGTCAGTCAAAATAGATAACAGCTTATAAATATTGCATTACATAAAAATAACCTCAATTACACTTAGTCTGTGTGCATCAGACCTACCGAGTTATTCGTTAAGAATCTTACATCTACAGTTTTACAGTGATGTGAAGAACTGGTTAGTGCCAAGCATGCTGCTAGGTCAAGGTTACATTTATTTCTGTTGACTCTTAGTGCAAATAGATATATTACAAGGTGAGAAAAATGACTACATGCTTTTTATTTTCTATGTGCCTAATTTACCTCGATTTCCTTTGTCTTCTGTTACCCAATGTCCAGGGAAAAACAATTGATAATAAAAATAATTTCAGAATAGTCACGTAATACCTCTTAGCAATAAAGAACTTTAAGTTTTAAAGTAATTTTTTTTTTACTTTTAAAGAAATTTAATTCGCCTTGTGTGTGTGTCTGTGTGTTGTATGTGTTAGTCGTTTGAATTTGTAAGCTTACACTTTACAATGGGATAATATCAACATTCCAGTTACCCCTGCCTGCCTGCCTGCCTGCCTATAAATATCATCAGATTTTCCATAGGCTTTTATACTCATATAAATCGGTTACTCCTGACAATACCACCTTTTAATGTTTTATTATTGATAAACCCAGTCACCAAAATCTATTTTAATCAAGTGAGATTCTACCCTACTGAAAATTCCTTTTGGATTATAATATATATAAGTCAGACGTATTACTTCCCAAACTCAGCCCTAATTCAGCCTACTGCCGGCATCTTTTCAAAATTACAGGATGTGGATCTTACAGAAATGGTATAAGAACAATATTCTGCCTTAGCGAGTAAAAACTGCTCAGCAATCATAACTGAATGCCAGCCTTTAAGTTAAGTGCAGTGCTCTGATCAGACTTCTCCCTGGTGGGGGCAATAGAACACCTTATTCTTTCAAAGATGCATTAATGTTTTTCCAAAGTTTGCTATAATTTAACAAACACTAATCAGATCAACTTTGGAGACTCAGCTTTGATGTGTTTCCCTTCCTGTCTGTGTGCAGGTCCCAGATGATGGCAAAGACAGCCATTACATGCAGGGCGGGAAGAGTGGCTGCATTAAAATTGTAAAATTTCTCTCCCTCTCTCCCTCTCTCTCTCCCTCTCTCTCTCCTTTTCCCTCTCTCTCTCTCTCTCTACCATTGGATTTAATAAGTAGGTGAGGTTGAGAAAAAAAATGGTTGAAAATGAGTTATCCATGAAGCCAGTTTTACATCACCATTCATGTCTCAATGTGAGAAAATGCTTTCACTTGTGGAAAAACTTAAGAAGGGCTTATGATAAATGTACAATGCATTGTGATTTCATGATGTTTTGTGAAATTTAATCAGAAAAAAAAAACTTATTTCCCCAACCAAACTGTCTAACTTGGGAATAATAAGCCGTTTCCCCATCTGAAATTCTTTCCCAGGGGCTTTTAGACCCAACCACAAAGAACATGGAGAAGGCCCTGCTCAGAAGAGTTTGACCCAGCAGCCAGCTTTTCACCTTTCCTTCGCCCTCACGAGAGCCCCCTTTTGGAGCCTGCCTTCCAGCAACAAGATAAGGCTGGAAGAAGATCTCCGTGGGTGTGGGAAAGGATGAGAAGTTGCCCTGAGGTATTTATAGCACAGAAAATCAACATGTCAGATAAACTTGTATGTGATTAGCAATTCCGATGTTAGACTCAAATCTCTGCATGAAACAAAATTTACTTAACTCTGTTATGACTTAAAGTTACTCCATGGACTTCAGATCAGTCATTTAAAGGATGTGTGTGTGTGTGTGTACAGTCTGACTTATCAATTAAAAACTACCATTCCACTAAGATCATTGGGCTGTTACTTGAGTTCCTTTTCAAAACATATTCAACCTTTACTAAAGAGCGGCAAGCAACATTCCCTAAACGTATTGCTTTTTTAAACAGCATTTTGTAAGCTAGCAGCTTGAACAGTACCAAAAGAGAGATCTGAGGAAAGGAATTCTGAAAGAATGTTAGACAGAGGAAGATTGGGATCGTGTAAATGTTCTGCCATGGAAAAGGCAAGATCCTGAACGAATTTAGATCCTTAAAATATGGCCACAGAACGCTTCCAGGAAACTGAGCAGATTCCTCTATCGTTGTAAGAGGGGATTAAATTAGATCTTTATAGTTACTTCTAATGGTCAAAGCCAAAAAAAAAAAAAACCCTAAACTTTAAAGTTTTGTGTAAACTGTGTATTCATTGCCAAGTTTAAGTACCTACTAAATTCAAATAAGTACCACTCAGCACTCAGATGTCAGGACCAAGGACCCTCAGTCACTACTAAGTCACATAAATGTTCTAGAAGGGTTTCTCCAGTGGATGAAATTTAAGAGAAAGTCAATTCAACTCAACATTCACTTGCCCCTGTGTATAGGCCCAGTATGGCTTTAGGGTCAAGGGCACCGCACAGACAAGAAAGAAAGGAGAAGCACTGGGTTCAGCTGAAGGTTGAACCTTTAAATAGGAACATCCAGCCCAGGACACCTGACGTTCCTCAGGGTCCTCTTACTCCCACTTCCTGTGTGTCCCATTCGCTGCAGTCTATCAGCTCTGACCTGCTATCTGCGGCTAATTCCAAGTGGAAGATAGAGCTAAGGTATCTGCAATGCGAAACTTTGTTCATGACATCTCCAGTACAGCTCAGTTTAAATTCCAGGAATGTGGCGAACATTCGCAGTGAGAACTCTTTCTACCCTTAATCTCAAAGAGAACAAAAACTATTCGAAGGACTCAAAACAGATACTGGCATTCTCAAAGGCAAAACTGTGGTTTCACAAATGGACACGCTTTGTGATAAATAGTAAAGAGAAGCAGCTGGGCACCACTGCCGAGAGCAGGTGGATCAGAAACACCGGGGGTCAAATCCTGGTCCTAACGCATATCCCACAAGTAACTTCGGGCAATTGATTTAACCACGCTGTGCCTTGCCTTCATTACCTATAAAATGAGTATAACAAAACACTGGTCCTAGAATTATTATAAGAGATTAAATGAGATGACACAGTTAAAGTGCTTAGAACAGTGCGTGACATGTGTAACTACTATTAACGTGACACTTTCGCTATGATAGGGAGAGCTAACACTACTCCTCCCAGTGCAGTCACTGTCCATGCTGCTCCCTTTGAAAACCGACCCAGCTCAATTGCATAGAATCTTCTTCAACAGGCCTCTTGAACGAACTATCTTAACACCAGTTTCAATGCTGTCATCCATAATCACCTCCTAATGGTCTATTGCTCAAGAAAATGAACTTTTCATGTATTGCCAGCATGACTTCAGCATCCTAAGTTTCTTAGCTTTTTGGCACAGTTATTACTAAGCCCTAAGCAGCAAGCTCTGAAGTTCAGCTAGGATGTCAGCATTTGTTTGCAAATGGAATTCTTAAGACTTCCTACTGAGAAGGATCCATTCCTTTGAGAAAGCTCGGAATTTCTGATAAAGAAAAGGGCTTCCCATTGAGAAACCTGACTGCAAAGACAAAAGAGGAATTTGAAAGAAAAGAATCATAAGCTTTGGCTCACAGATTTATCTGATTGCTACCCTGAAAAGTAGGCTAATCATTCCACTGCAATTTGAAAAGAACGAAAATACTCTGCAACAAGGCCTTAAACTTACTACACAAGTATGCGATCTAGGAACCTGATCAACAGAATCCCTTCCACATAGAACAAGCATACTAAGGATTCTAAAGAAAAAAAGGTATTCCAAAGAGATGGGCCAAGATGAGAGACCAGCAGAGCAGGAAACACCCTGATTGCACGAAGCTTCTCTCTACAGAGGTTTGGTCTGCCCATGGCAAAATCTTATCTGCTGGGAACTCCTGTGCAACTACAGTTGTTCCAAATTTGTGCTCTTCTCCTAATACCTGTGTTACAAAACTCTGCTGCTAGCGAGCCAAGGAAAAAACAGCAGCGAGTCAATTTACGTGTTTCCAAAATCAGATCTGAAGTAAGAAGATCATGGTGATGGAAGAAACCAAGCCTTGGAATTTAACAGAAAGTGAAGTGCTCTTAGGACCCCTTCAGTGTGATTTCCCAAAACAACCGAGCCCAGCCTTTCCTTGAAAGGCTTAGCTTTGCTCGTCTTTCCTAATGAGAACTGTGAAGCAGATGGGTCCCTTCTGTCTCTACCTTCCAATAAAAGTATGCAACAACATAAAGAACTTCTGCTTTTCTTTCCACAGAATTTCACTATCAATTGTAAAGCATGTTGAACTCTTGATGTGTTACCCAGATTGAAAATAACTGTGATTATTAGAAACTATACTTAGGGAAACAGGAAATACTAGTGATGGACCTAAAATGCCACATAATTCTGATTTTATTTTAGACTCAAAGTGTTTCCTATTCCTGACTTTAAGTAATAGAGGCTGTTCTTTTAATCTCATGCTATATTAGTGCCCAACACAGAACTTTTATCATTTTACAGATCTCATGATTGAAAAGATGTTCAACTGATAAAAGCAGGCAGTGGCCATGCAACTCAATTTTTTCCGTTGGGACTGGGATCTGACCTGCTATATACACCCAGAGAACTTGAGTCCACACTCTTCTGGCAGAGCACTAGAAAATGGAAAGCCCTTCAAATCTTTCAGTTCAATAAAAATTAAGGTCCCAATAAATACAGCAATACTACCTAATAATTCTCTCAAAGTAGAAGATGTTTTAAAGCTTACCTTAACAAGGTCTGAGAAAAGTATTTCAGCGTGTTTGCAATATCTGTTCCTGATGGGACAGGGTAAATGTTGTGCAGAACCCGGTTATGATATTCCTGTAGGTACCGGATCTTGGAAGCAACTAGATAAAAGCAAAAAAAAAAAAAAAAAAGAAAGAAAGAATCATTTTGTAATATGTATTAAGTATGAGTTATTTTATACAGCAATTTAATCAGTATTTTAAGAAAAATATGTAAATTGTCACTGAAATTCCACAATAAAAACAATTACAAAGAACTTTTAATTTCTAATAATTATATTCAACACACAAAATTATTCTTAGTAATCTGGTTTAATATCTCATTCACAAAATTATCCATTACATTTTTATCACTAAGAAAAGCAGCACTCAATTATTTTCTAATCACTCCCAAGTTAGTTTATTATTAGCAAAATAATAATATAGGTCTCTGCCACCAGAGAATTCTACTTAATGTTGTTCAGCTAAAATTGAAGGGAAAAACTCAAAGGTCTTTCAACAACACTCCAGAAAGAAACACTAAAAAATTAGGGAGTCCATTGCACCATGGTATTCATTGATATCAGATTTTTAACTCAACAAGGATTGTGAAAATGTGCTTAGTTAATCCTGCAACAGTGAGAATACGTGGAAAGTAGATTAACTTGGTGAGTATCAAGTTAGAATGCAGTAATAAAAATATAAAATGTCACATTTTCCCCAAATAATTTCATAAATTTGGAGACTTCCTAATAGCTTTCTGAGCTTTACTGCCCAGATGGTCTTAAGATTCAGGAGGGCATGTACAGATTTATTTACCCTCCTAGACCTACCTGGAGTCACCAGCATTGTCCATACTCCTGACCTGACCTTTGACCTGGCTGTAGTGAATGGCCCAGTTCTAGTCATTCCTCTTTGCAATTCCCAAGGAGCCATGATGATCAACGTTTCTCTGGTCTCCTCTTCCACAGAGTTCTCAACACTGTCCATTTGTCCTTTCAATCTTTAAGGCTACCAAGAGAGCCTTGTGGGTGAAATGGCTCACTGTCAGCAGTTAACAGAAGACATATCACGTCCCAGAGAAGCAACGCCGTGTTCCCAGGAGCCCATGGAAATAAGCTTTTGGATGCATACTAACCGAAATGCTGGAGTAAGCAACTTAAAGAAAGTCGAAATGCTTTGATAGGTGTGGGATGGAGATTCACAGGACGGTAAAATATCAGAACTGGAAGGACATTAGAGGCCATTTCCCACAACAACCTCATCTTACAGGTGGGGAAAATGAGGCACACAGAGAGTCAATAACAGGGCCACACTAGCACTTAGATTTCCTGACTCCCAACCCAGTACTCCTTCCACTATGACCAACTCCAGAATCTGACTCAGAAATGAAGTCAACATGCACATAATAAATGTCCAGTGCATGACATCAAAGCAATGTTCACCGGTTATTATGTTAACTATTGACTCTATATCCTATATACCATGTATCAGATTTGCCTTTTCTTCTGTCTATACCTAAACTATTTCCATAATATGATCAGCATTGTTCCCAAATAAGTTTAGATGCAGCTAGTAAAACCTTGAGTTATATAGCAAATTAGCACCACAGAAAGCAACAAATTTATAGCCATTGTCTCAATTAACCCCATTAGTGTGAGAACTAACTTTTCCTAAGATACAAGAAGGTGATACTTGAAGACATATCAATTACATCACCAATAAAAATCCGTTTTCTTCTCAGTGCTTTTAATCTGCTGTTCGTCATTTTTTAAAATCACATAAGGAACCACGCATTAACACATAACACATAAATCCAGGTTAAAAATATCGGAGATATATGCTGGGCTAGTATATGCTTTCTGCTCACCCTCCATCACAGTAATGCTTCATTACTGTGACTTTTCTCAAGTTTTAGTATTCAGCAGGCTTCTGTAGAGTAATTCAGGGATAACATTAATCATTCCACCACCTAAAAAAATGAGTTGATGATAGTGCAGGGTGTGGACAATAAGCTCAAATAAGGAGCAAAGTCATAGATCCCCCAACTTGATGGCTTGCTCATAATTTAATCGCTATAAAACCGTCACTACATAACGATTGCAAGCATTCAAAAATGTTTATGAAATGAATGGATGTTCTTTTTATAGCTCCTTTCTTCAAAATGCAGCAACAATTCCTCTCAGTGGGCATCCCAATGTGCATGGGAAAGCAGAGACTAGAGTTATTTCCATCTTTGAAATCATTCAATATTTTATAAAAGTCACAGTGTATTGTCTTTGTTTACTTACCTGATATTTTTCTATATCAAGTTGTAAATTTCTTGAAGGTAGAAAATTATGTCTTACTCATGTCTCTATTCCAAGCCTAATGCACTTTCTGGCACTTAGGTACTAGACATATGCACAGGGCTAAATGAACAAATGAATTAATACTTTAATAATAGCACTTATCACTTGATATACATCTGCTTACACACACACATATGTACAATATATTGTGGACTCTATTAATCCCTAATGCCGGACACTTAGTAGGGACTCAATAATTATTGATGAGTGAAGATGAAGTAAAAGGAGAAAAGATAGGAGAGAGAAAGAGGAAAAAAGTGGTGAGTAATCATGAAGACAATTTATAAAACCAAGTTGGAAAAAATGTTCACACTAGTTAATGCACTCACGAACACAACAAATCTTAGCAGTCATGGAATTAACTTTCATGTTTGCAACTATTTGGGAACAGCCAAAAAGGTTTGTAACTGTACTGAAAATGTGAATAGGGGCCGGTGCTGTGATACAGCGGGTAAAGCTGCCACCTGCAGTGCCAACATCCCATATGAGCGCCGATTTAGTCTCAGCTGCTCCACTTCCGATCTAACTCTCTGCTATGGTCTGGGAAAGCAGTAGAAGATGGCCCAATCACATGGGCCCCTGCACCCATGTGGGAGACCCAGAAGAAACTCCTGGCTCCTGGCTTTGAATCAGCCCAGCTCCAGCCATTGCTACCATTTGGGGAGTAAACCAGAGGATGGAAGACCTCTCTCTCTCTCTCTCACTCTCTCTCTCTCTCTCTCCCTCCTTCTCTCTCTTTTTCTCTATCTGCCTCTGCCTCTCTGTGACTCTGCCTTTCAAATAAATAAATAAATCTTTAAAGAAAAAGAAAATGTGAATAAAACTTGTTTGCATTTCAACTTTGCATAAGTGAGATGGTTATCCGGCTAGCTAATAAGTCCACGTGAGCACCCAGCAGCCTCTAGAAATCAAAAGTCTTGTTGTCTACTGCACACAAGCACCTATCACTACAGAGACTCAGGTAACTGGTCAGGATGGACACAAAGGAATAATGTCCAACCTGATATGCCCCTTAGGCTACATTCCCCCGAGGAAGCTCCTTCTTCTACTCTCTTCAATTACAATTACCTCCTCTTCAAAATTTCCCCCGTGCCCAGTCCTTTCCTTAGACTTTAAGAAGTAATCTGTTATGGACCAAGTTCTGTTTGTTCCCCACCTCCCCTCACCCAAATCATGTTGAAACCTTAACCTCAAAATGTGAAAATGTGACTGTATTGGAAGATTAGGTCTTTTAAAAAGTGACTAAGTTAAAATGAGGCTTTTGCAGTGGTGTGCCCTAATCCAATTTGACTGGCGTCCTTAGAAGAAGAGATGAGGACACGCAAGAGACACCAGAACTGCAGGAGCACAGAGAAAAGGCCATCTGAGGACACGCGAGACAGCAGCCATCTGCAAGCCAAGGAGAGACGTCTCGGGAGAACCCAAACCTGCCAACACTTTGATCTCAGACTTCAAGCCTCCAGAACTCAGGAAATACATTTCTGTTGTTTAAGCAGCCCAGTCTGTAATGCTTTTATGGCAGCCTGAGCAAACTAATCATCACAGAGGAAATCTTGCAAGTAAGAGTTAAGAATACGAGCTCAAAAATCAAACCTTAAAGACCTTATCGCTGTCTCTCTATCTCCACTTAAACACCGATTTCCCCACCTGTAAAATGGGGATAACTATGGGGGGGCTCAAAAGTTTCCAAAGAATTGTAATTAAAAGATTTTATCTTGGTACAAAAAAATTTTAAATCATGCAATTATGTTAAAATATGCATTTTCCATGAACGTTGTGAAGACCTCCTCATATATCACCTTCACAGGGCCATTGTGAATAATTAATCAGTTATTGCACCAGCCACTGACCATGACACCTAGTACAAGGGCACTTCAGAAAGCTCATGGGAAAAAATGAAGCTAAAAGATGTTTACTTTAGTATAAAACACTTTGAAATCTATGCAGTTTTTTTTCATATTATGCATTTCCCATGAAGTTCTTGAAGACACCGCCTGTACATACTCCATATATAGTAGATATCAAAAACCTACTTGCATCTTCTTCTTTCCTTTTCCTATCAAACACCAAACTACCACTGGGGCCCTCCACTCATCAGTTGTCTCTCCCGCACCATCAAGCTCTCCCTTTTTTGTATATTTAATAAAATATAATATTTAAAGCAATTGGACCACTTTCAAAACTATAATGTACAATCTTATTTTATTATCACAAAATAAAATAATTTCCCTAACTTTATTGTGACTATATATTAGGAAAGTTGTTTACTCATAGTTGCAGGGATGATTAGGATTGCGTAGTAAACATTTGAATGGACTATCTCATCAGACAGCTAAGTTCTTCACCTTCAAATGACCTGACCATGTGAACACTTATTACAATAAAAACATCTCTGAATAGTTGTTTGGCCAGTATTAATCTCTCCCTCTTTACTGATCATTCCCACCAGCAGGCAAAAAAAAAAAAAAAAAAAAAAAACCTCCAGAATCTTCCTTGTCAAAGGGAAACAAAGAACCTCCCCCTTGACTTTCCATTCCCCTGAGCTCTGGGCCTCTGCCTCCAGAGCCAATTAAGAGCTGTGTACACATTCTCATCTCTCCATCACTTCCTGTTCTCTCCCACCCACTCCAGTAAGGCTTCCACCTCCACCACCGCACCACGTCAGCTTTCGGCATGATCACCTACAGCCTTCAGATGACGGAGTCCTGTGGGCACTGTCCAGCCAGCTTTGCACTGAGTTTCACAGCACATCGCACACAGTCAGCCCTGCCTGCCCTTCAGACTCTCTCCGCTGGGCTGCTCTTCTGGAAGGCAGCCGTCTCCGAGTGCCTGGCCTCCTCTCCCCATCCCTGCATGGCTGGAATTCATCAGGGCTCAGCCCTAGTCCACCTGCTCCTCTCTCTCATCTCCTCATCCGTCTGCAGGGCTTGCAGTGCTATCTGTGGCCAGCTCATCTGAAACGCCTATCTCCACCCATGAGGGGTGTCTCTTGAATAACAGGCCTCATCTATTCACTCTCTCTACTTGGGAATCCTATCGGTATCTCAGACTAAACACACCACAGTGAACTCGTCTCTCTCCCCTCTCCCAAAAGGAAACCTACTCCCTCATCTGTGTGATCATCAAGTCATCCAGGCAGAGTGCTCTGAAATCCATCCCTAACAGCCACATTACCCCACACACTCCCTTACTCCAACCCACTGCTAGGCCCTGTCACTAACTCCTCTCAGCACTGTCTCCAAACTGTCTGCTTCCCTGTACTTGCACAACCATCACTCAGCACCACCTCCTGGCCAACACTAAGAGCCTCTAAGCTCATTTTCAGATTCTGTCTTGCCTGTCTACAGCTCTTTTTCCTCTGAGCAACCCAAAATGTATTTTAACATTAAAAACAGTTGCATGTAACCCCCACTTAAAATCCTTCCACACCAACCCATTTCCTCAGAATCAAATCCAGAATCCTGCACAGAGCACACAGGGTCCCTGTCTATCGGCCAACCTAACGGCAGAGACCCTGGCTCTCACCCAGCTTTTCTGACCTTACGAGGCTGCTTTTTGAGTGAAAACCTTTATATCCTGTCTTTCTTCCTTGAGGGCTTTTCCTCCATGTTGGGTCTAACTCCTGCTCAGGCAACAGTGACTTGCAATGTCACGTCCTCGTGGAAGTCTTTACTGAGTTTCCTGACTGAGTTGATTCCCTCGTCTCCATGCCTATTGTACTCTGACATAAATCCCTATTATCATTTTTCTTAACAAGTTGCCATTTCATACAAGCATTCCTCAGTATCCATAGGGGATTGTTGTCCAGGAACCCCAAAGGATGTCAAAATCCAAGAATGTTCAAGTCCCTTCTATAAAATGGCATAGTTTTTGGCATATAACCTACATACCTCATCCTATATAATCTAAATCATCTCTGAATTACTTGCAATACCTAATACAATGTAAATGTTATGTAAAATAGTTATTATAATGCATTGATTAAAGAAAGGTGACAAGAAAAAAATTCTGTCCATGTTCTGGACAGTGTAACCATCACAGGTTCAACAACATGGTATGTGATCCATAGTTGGGTAGTTCCAAGGAAGCAAAACCCATAGGCACAAAAGGCCAACTGTATTTATCTGGGGACCTATTTATTCTCTTTTCCAAGTGGATAGTGAACTCCAAGAATCATGTCTCTTGTTTACCACTGTAGACCCCCGTGCCTAATAAGTACTGAATTTGCTGAGTTTCTAGTAAGGATGAAAGGAAGAGAGGCAGGGAGGGAAAGGTGGCATTTGGCAGCACTTAAATTTTGTTTCTTTATGAAATAGGCAAGAAAACCAACTGATAAAGCTGTGATGCAAATGAAACAAAGCAAAAGGGGTCTAAAGAAGTGATAACTTTTATCTATTACGAAGCAAGTGATTTTTATTTGTTCATACAGTAATTGAATCTCTCTTTTCTGTTCTTTTAGCACCTGTCATATCACCACAATTTCTTGAAAGCTTTGCTACAATTTGAGAGAAAGAGTCATAAAAGCAAAATTCAGTCATGGATATAAAAATATTTTAATAAAATTGGGATCATATAATAAGCAAATTCTAAGTATTTTTTTAAAATCTTAAAGACCTTCCTATGTCACTAGATATGGCTAATAGAAATCTATTCCTGTTTGTAAAAAATTAATTATCTATGCTCATTATCCTAAAAGCAAAAAAAGTCAGGTAAGCGCAAGGAAGAATATAAAAACCACCTAAGGCTCATTACTGAGAGACAACCATAGTTAATATTTCGTTGTGTTATCATTCTAGAAAAATTTCTCTGTATAAATATACACTTTAAAATGATACTAAATTACACAGTTTTAGAGTCTGTTTTCCTCACTTTCTATATCAGAAATATACACTGCTACATCTTCATTTTAGAGGCTTTCATTATTATAAGTGAATCATAATTTGTTTCACCCATTACATATTTGAGAGATTTGGAGTTATTTTCACTATTCTGCCCAATGCTGCAACAAATATCCTTTTAAATGTGTGCACACATATTTAGTTATTTCTTAGAAAAAAATTTAGTCATGAAATTGCTGAGTCAGACAGGAAGTACTCACGTTAAAGCTTTTGGTAAGAATTGAGAAACTGCCCCTGGAGAGGCTGTCCCTATTTACGCAGCAGCAAAGTACATATCATGAAGCGTGAATAAACATCCAGTGCATTTGCATTATGTAGCAGGTAGCAGCATACATCACTTCTAACCCTTGCACTCTGCCACGTGGTGATTATCATTCCTATTTACAGTTGAAGAAACCCAAGCTCAAAAACACCAAGTGACTTGGCTCAAGAACAAAGCCACCCGTGGTAGAATTGACAGTTCAGCTCGCTGTGAGCCATGCTTTCCCAGCATATCCATCCCATCATCCTCTGATGATCTGTATGGGTTTGATAATATTTAATTATAGGGATATAGAATGAAATAGTAAGACTTCCCTGTCCTAATGTCTGACATTTAGGCTGTTCCAGATATTTCATTCAGTAACATGGCAGTGAACAGCTGAAATACCAGACTAAATCTCTGTAGAAAACACAAAACAAAGCACTAGTCCTGCACTTCTTAAAAAAGAAATCCCTTCCTCCTTCAAGGCCCATCTTAAAAGTCACCCATTCAGAAAGTCTGCTGGGGCTGGCGCGTGGCACAGTGGGGAAAGCCGCTGCCTGCAGTGCCAGCATCCCATATGGGCGCCAGTTCAAGTCCCAACTGCTCCACTTCCCATCCAGCTCTCTGCTATGGCATGGGAGAGCAGTAGAAGATGGCCCAGGTCCTTGGGCCCTTGCACCTCTGTGGGATACCCAGAGGAAGATCCTGGCTCCCAGCTTCGGATCAGCGCAACACCAGATGTTGTGGCCAGTTGGGGCGTGAACCAGCAGATGGAAAGCCTCTCTCTCTCTCTCTCTCTCTCTCTCTCTCTCTCTCTTTGTCTCCCTCTCTCTGCCTCTCCTTTTCTCTCTGTGTGTATGATTCTTTCAAGTAAATAAATAAATCTAGGAAGGAAGGCAGGCAGGAAGGCAGGAAGGGAGGAAGTCTGCTGATGGGCTCTAGGCATTATCAATCTCTCTCTCTTTCTCACTACCCGGAGCACTACTTCTCTGCCTCCAAAATTGTGTCACTTAATTATATAAATATGTCACTGATTAAAACTACTCTGGCTATTTTTAAATTAGTTTTATGTTTGCAAACCCAGTTTCCCTAACAACAAGTTAAGGTCCTTGAAGGCAGAGCTATCTGACACTTCATTTGTAACTCCCTTGAACTGGTCACAACACTAGCTACACAGCAGATGGTTAACAGTGGCACAGTGGGGGAAATGAATTTAAGTTTAAATGCCAACTCTCTTATGTCCTACTGATATTCTCTAAACAAATTCTTTAAAATTCCAAAACCATGTATACTAACTTTCAGATATAATTTGCTTGTATCACATGTAAATAACACAGATCTCTTTTTCATCATTTATTTTCTTCCCTATTTCATTTCAATAGAACTCTAAAAAAATCACTTGATATATATTTAAGATTTTGTATAGGTTCTTCATTATCATTTGCAGTACTCATTTTTCCCCTTCAGATTGGCCACTCTGATTCTATTTTTTAGGACCTGGACCCTAAACAGGCTGGGTAAGTGTCATGGAGGCACCACACTCCCTGCAGAGAGCCCTGGATGGAGTGTAAGTTCCCACCTACAGCTATGTGCAACCTCAAGCAAATCATTTAATATCTCTGAGCCTCAGGGGTTCCTGTTGGTTTTGCTCTGTTCTGTTTTGTTGTTGCCTAATAAGAAATTAAACTGGAACTTCCACCCCACACTCTTGGCAAATGTTGTTTATTAAAGTTATAGATCTCACATCGTATGTCCTAATTCCAGCTTATTTTTTATTGGCCTTTTCTTTCACTACATAAAATCCAAGACAAACTGCTGTCATTGCCCCCTTTTAAACTGTTCACCTTTTTTCAGTATAGCCTTTCACTGAGAAATGATAGGCATAAATAAAGAGTATTTGGACATAGTTCACAAATTCAGATTGCTATAACTTTCATCACCATGTTTAGGTAAAAATTATGTCCACCACTTTTTAAGTTTTTTTCTTGTTCAGGGGATCAGTAAGGCACCAGGCATCCTCCTTAACACCACTACATAGCCTTTCTCTAAGTGAATCATAATGTATCTCACCAATCATCTATTAGTGACATTTGGAGTTATTTTTCATTATTCTATTCAATGCTTCAAAGAATATCCTCTTAAATATGTGCACACATATTCAGTTACTTCCTTGGAATCAACTTTTAGCTGTGAAATTGCTGAAGTAATGTTTGTGTCCCCCATGTCCAGTAGAGGCTACTCCTCTGTCCTAATGTTTCTATTTACAAATCATCTGGAGAGTCTACTCTCTTCCCTGTCCACACAGACACGACCTGAATTCAAGTCTGCTCAGTCTCTGCTAGACTAGCTGCTGTGACAACAGGATTCATTCCCCTCTAATCCCTTTTCCATGGGATGCCCAGAATAATCTTTCTAAAATTCAAAACTTCCTCATTTTCTGCTGGTTCAAATCCAAACAATTAACTTAGTATACAGAGCTCAGCATGAGCAGCTTCCTGTGCACTTGCCAAGCTACATTTTTAGTCTCCTTTCCTGTGTTCCACACTTCAGCCATACTGACTTGCAAAACCTCCACCTTACCATGCTCGCATTGTTCCATGGCTGTGTACACACTTCCAGCTACAGGGGTGCAGTCTGTGCTTCTCTGCCTGGCCAGCTCTGCAGGATTCTTCAAAGTTCAGCTGCAACCTCTGCCCCGTAGATAGTGAACCTTCCCCCACCACACGCCACATGAGATGCATCTTCTCAACACTTCTGCAGCACCTAGGCACTGGTCACATCAACTCAATAGCTCTCTTCTCCTCTAGTTATGAGACACTTGAGATCAGAAAGGGCCCCTTTCATTTTTTTATCCAGAGCATTTAATAAGCATCTGGTCCTAATTAAATATTTGTTGAATGAATGAATGTGTCACAAAAGTCTTAGTACAACAAAGTGGTTTAGAATTCATATTGGATGGAAGATTTCTCTCCTCTCTCCCTCTCTTGCTGCCTCTCTATAACTCTGCCTTTCAAATAGATAAATTAAAAAAAAATTTGTTTTGCTTTCTTCCAAAACCCCCAATTCCACAATTTCCCTTTTGGGATATGGAAGTGGCTGAAAGCTGAAGAAATGAGAAAGGGACAGTATTTGCAAGATGGCATGAGAGCAAGGATTACTTATTACAAGTTTAAGAGTGGCAAACAGAGAGCCCTGCTCCAGAGAACCAAATGTGAGGCATCAGCCATAGCCTTGTGGTCATAGAAGGACACATACCCTACTCTTCCCCTGGGAGCTCAGAGAACAATCAAAACAGAGACAGGTGCACCTGCTCCCTTCTCCAAGTGAGCCCTGGCTGACCATTACAGCTATGTCCCTCTAGGTGGAGGGACGTGAGACACTTTTCATAGAAGTCTCCCTCTAAAGGATCTTTGGGGAAAATAATCTCCGAAGAACAAGTAGAAAAAAAACTCAGGGCTTGGCAGGGCTAAAACTGGCCCAGGAGAGAAGGCTGGCACTGAGGCACCATGGGTCAAGCCAATGCTTGTGATGCAAAAATCCCATGTCAGAGAGCTGGTTCAAGTACCAGCTGCTCTTCTTCCCATCCAGTTCCCTGTTAATGCATCTGGAAAAGCAGTGGAAGGTAGCCCAAGGACTTGGATCCCTTTCACCAATATGGAAGACCCAGATGGAGTTCCTGGCTTCTGGTCAGCCTGGCCCAGCCCTGGATATTAAAGGCATTTGGAGAGTGATCCAGCAGACGGAAGATCTCCATCTCTCCCTCTTTCTCTCTGACACTCTCTTTTCAAATAAATAAACAAATCTTTAACAAAAACACTGGAGGACAGAAGGTACCTAGTCCAACTCACTGGAGGCCACCCATCATCTAACCTCAGCAGTCACTGTCTCTCCATGTCCACTTTTTCGCTATTTTTCTTGAGTATTTAAAGCAAAACCTACTCATCTCATAAATATTTTAGTATAATCTCTGACCAATAAGGCAATTTATAACAAAATCACCATACTGTTAACATACCCAACAAAATTAACTAATAAATCCTTTTAACAGCAGAAGCCAAACATGATTTATGAAGGTTATTTTCCAAAGTCTATACGCATCCCCTCCTCATTCCCTTTCAGAGACAGACCAGTAACTGGCACTTACCAGGCTCCTACAGAGGACGGTGAGAATACAGAAAAGACAGGCCTTGTGGTGTCTTTATTCCCACTTCTTGCCCCTTGTTGCAGCTCCTACAAGCCCATCATCATTTACTTCATGATACAATTGTAATTTTCTTCTGCTATGACAAGAATCACCCCAACCCTCTTTCTCACCACATTCTCAGCAATAAAACTTCCCCATAGCAAAACCAATTCCATTTTGCACATGTGAAAATGGAGGAATCCAGAGTCCAAGTCATACAGAAAATTAGAGCCACAACAAAAACCGAAACCCAGGTGTCATTTGAATTCTGATTCTTCTATACAGTAGCTATGAGAACTTGGATAAAGTCATGACCTTCTCTGAACCTCAGTTTCCTAAACTATAAAACAGGAGTAATGATATATCTCACAGGATCATTATAAGATTTCAGAATGTTGCATGCATAAACTACTTTACACAATGACTGGCACACAGTACATTAAGAAGTGCTACTGTAACTAGCCAACACATGTGAGCTGCACTTCTTCCTTTGTCCTGTCCAATATTCTGTCCCTTAAAAGGGGGCAAGTCACAGAGTAAAGGGAAGACATTAGTGATTTTTGCATCAATAAAATCAAGCATAGACCCCACATGCATGCGCTGCACGTGTACACACACACACACACACACACACACCATGCAGCACCTGCCACTAAAATTCAATTCTGCGTTCAGACACTCATATTTTTAAGAATAAAAGTAAATGCAGATAGTAATAAAAATATTCTTAAAGGGAGACATGGAAAGAACAAAATACCAGTGCGTTATTTGGGAATTCAAGTAGAAAAGCAGAATCCTTTGATCAAAGGATATTCCTCCTCCCTCTTTAACAGAAGCAAAACTTCGTAAGATACACACAAAGGTGATGGAGGAGGGAGGAGGGTACACACAGCTGGAGGGTCGGAGTGGCCCAGGATGTCAGCTGACACTGATCACAGACTGAAGCTCCTCACAATCTTGCATACTTACACACGTTCTTCAGCCGAGTGGCAGACTTCACCTGGCACGTTCAGCACACAGGAGAGGTCAGCAAAGAACACTGCCGCTTTTTGGCAAGTGACTCCAACACTAACGTCATCATCATACACATCCCATGTGTACAGCCATTTACATTTTTCAAAGTACTTCCACTTAACTATTCAATTAAGTTTTTGAGCATTTAACTGGAGTTCTAGGGAATTTTTTTTTTTTTTTGACATTCACAATAAGATGAGCAGCAGAAGTGAAGGGAGATCTCAGCTTTCTTCTTCATTCATTAGAGGTTGATTAGCTAGGCACACTGAAGAGCCGATAAATCAATAAGTAAGACACAGTCTTCATCCTCTAGAAGGTCACACTAATGACTCTAAATTATAAGTGTTTACTCTATGCCAGTAAACATAAAAATGATGGTTGCATTAATGTCTTATTACCAATGGGAAAACCAGTAAATAATTTGCCCAAGATCACATATGTTACCTACGAAGAGAAACACTTGAACTACTTCAAGGCTGCTGCACGTTTTTCACATATATATACATAAATCATCCAATTCGCTTTCACACGTGCATTAGTAAGACCTAACCAAGAGAAGGGTGTTGTTCTGGCTTCTGCCACCCTGTTGGTGAGGAGAGCTCGTGCTAGGAACCGTGCCAGGCAGATTCAGTTCATGGTGCCGGAGCAAGTGGTCAGGACAGTAACTTTTCATGAAGCTGAGGGTCACTGGACAGCAGCAACACTGAAATGGAAGCTGGTGCACCACTCCAGTTGATGAGGTCAGGCTACGCTGTGGAAGCTTGTTTTTCAAGGCCCTGAGTAGCTTCTTGTGATCAAGATTTTGAAATTAAAGAATCTAAGAGGCCAAGTTTTACATTCCTCCCACTCCACCAAGAGTGACTTTCTAACCGACATGGCATCTAAATATTGTACTTCAGACTGCAGGGGGAGGGGGAAATGAAGGTATTACTGATCTGCTCCAGGAAGTACGCATCCAAAAATATGGATTTAGCAAGCAAAAACTAGAGAACACCTCAATCTGTCTTGGATAACACAGTGAGCTCTCAGAAAAAAAAGAGAAAGAGAGAGAGAAAGAAAGAAATTATTTTATGAAGAACTAAGGAGTTATTTGATGGAAATAAACAATTTCAGACCTATACAGAGACTGAAAACTAGGAATCGTTCTTTAAGTTTCCATAACTAAATGAAAAGTCAAGACTAATCCAAATTATCAACCATTTTTAAAAAGATTCATTTATTTATTTGAAAGGCAGATTTGCAGAGAGAGAGGGAGAGACAGAGGAAGGGGTCCTCCATCCACTGGTTCACTCCCCAAATGGCCACAATGGCCAGGGCTGGACTAAACTGAAGCCAGGAGCCAGGAGCTTCATCCAGGTCTCCCACACAGGTACAAGGACCCAAGCACTTGAGTCATTTTCACTGCCCTCCCAGGCACAGTAGCATGCAGCTGGATTGGAAGTGGAGCAGCCAGAACACGAATCAGCACCCACCTACACGGGATGCCAGTGTTACAGGTAGCAGCTGACCCCGATTATCAACCATTTACCCAATCAATGAGGCTCAATTTCAAAAAAATGATAGTGTTAGAAATAAATTGTACTCTTTAGAAAGGCATAGACATCAAGCCTTGTCTAAATAAGATGAGCTTAGGGTGGGCATTTGTTCTAGTGGCTTAGATGCCAGCGGGATGCTTGTGTGCCATGTTGAAGCACCTGGATTTGATGCCTGCCACCTGCTTCCTGCTAATCCAAACACTGGGAGGCAGAGTGATGGCTCAGGTAGTTGGGTCCCTGCCCTCTGCAGGGGAGACCGGGATTCAGCTCATGGCTCCTGGATTCAGCCGAGCCCCGCCCCAGCCATTGCAGTCACTTAAGGACTGAACCAAAGAATGGAAGCCCCCCCACACCTTAAATAAATAAAAACTTGAAAAACAAAATAAAAAGACGAATCACACCAGCATTGTGTGTAAATCTCTGGCTACGTGCACCACCTCTGGGAAATATTTTGGATCCTATTTTTCTGCGGACGCACTTTCTCCCTCATGGCAGCAATAAAATAAAAGTTGAGATCATAATCAGTCTAGCATTAAAATGCAAGGGTGCTGTGACTCCAAACATATTGCATAATACTTAATGGTAATTCAGTCCATCATTCAATATTTTCTCTAACTTAATCAAAATTATAACTCTTGGAGAACTGTTTTTGAGCCTCTTAGAAATATGAAACTTGCATTTTTACCATGTTATTCAGATGCCAGGCACTGTTCTTTATCCTTTCAATTCTTCTAACTCCTACAACAATCCTATGAGGCAGGTGCTACTTTTATTGCCAGCTCTGATATTTTTGCAGATAAGGAAACTGCTGTAAATCTTAGAAAGTCGTGAAGTCACGTACAATTTGCCTCTTCACTTGTTCAGCAAAAGCTTACTGAGAGTCAAATACTGGGAATACAAGACGGCAGGAGATGGCCACAGCCCCTCATCTCACCGAGCAGATGGGAAAGCGTGAAAATGAACAAAAGGACAACAAATATTATCGAAAGGTCCATGAAGAAATATACAGAGCCCCAAACAGAGAATAAAGAAGGGGTTAAGGGGGCCAGAGCTGTGGTGTAGCAGGTAAAGCCTCCGCCTGCAGTGCCAGCATCCCATATGGTGCTGGTTCGGGTCCTGGCTGCTCCACTTCTGATCCAGCTATGGCCTGGGAAAGCAGGGAGATGGCCCAAGTGTTTGGGCCCCTGCACCCATGTGGGAGGCCTGAAAGAAGCTCGCGGCTCCTGGCTTTGGATCAGCCCAGCTCCAGTGGTTGCCGTCATTTGGGGAGTGAACCAGCAGATGGAAGACACCTCCCCGCCTCTCTCTCTTCCTCTGCCTCTCTGTAACTCTGCCTTTCAAATAAATAAATAATTTTTAAAAAGGGGTGGGGGGAGCGGTAGGAAATGCCTCCTTTTCACAGGGTAGTTGGGAAGGCCTGTAAGAGAAGGCATCACGTAAGGAAGACAGAAAGGATGAGAAGGTACTAAAGGTGAAAAAGTGGGAGAAAGAGGTTCTGGGCTGAAGTGAAGACAATCACATAAATCATACATGCCTGAAACGTCACTGAACTACGGTTAAAATGTATTTTAGATTTTTTTGAAAACCAATAGAGAAGCAATTGACTTTGCAGAACAGAGAAAGTCAAATCCCAGGCCAGCACCTGCGAAAGCTCAGAATCAAATGATATGGATTTCAGAATTCTCAAGAGGCACAGCGCTGGCAGCACCAGATACTTCTAGAGCTGGAGCTGAGCAGCAGGGTGGGCGACCGAAGAGGAGGGATCGTCTGGAATTGCTGGAGAGCGACTGGAACCCTCGATTCTCTCCGCCACCTCCCACTCGGAGAGAACACTTCTTCCGCCTTGGTATATCGGACGCCCTGGCCTACAGTGAATATCCATCACAGGGTTTCTGGAGTGGAGGAAAGCAAACACAGCTGAGAATGGCAGCTACCTCCCTAAGCCAAGGGGATGTGCTGGCTCTGTGAATTGTAAATGCTGAACCCTGAGCCGAGCCAACACCCAACCCCTTAACCCACCAGCAGCAGACTTTTGCTCTTTGGGCTAGAGACTGAAAGTCACTTTTTTCCTCCTTCGGCAAACCTGGCCAGAGGAAAGAAAAACCTGGAGACAGTGACATCCGCAGCTGCCCAGTAAGCAGTGCAGCAACACGCTCAGGTCAGCCCTTCAGTCCCAGTCTTGAATCACAAGTACACGGCAAAGCATGGTCAGCCATCCAACATGCAAGAAAAGAAAGAAGGGATATGAAATCAATTACATGGAAGAGGAAAACCTTCAAGAAAAACTATTCCTGGGGACAGCGCTGTGGCGTAGCAGATAAAGCCACTGCCTGCATTGTTGGTATCCTATGTGGGCACTAGTTTGAGTCCCAGCTCCTCACTTCCAATCCAGCTCTCTGCTGTGGCCTGGGAAAGCAGTGGAGGGGGGACCAAGTGCTTGGGTCCCTGCACCCACGTGGGAGACCCGGAAGAAGCTCCTGGCTCCTGGCTTCGGATCAGCACAGGTCCCGCCATTGCGGCCATTTAGGGAATGAATCAGCCAATGGAAGACCTCTCTCTCCCTGCCTCTGCCTCTCTGTAACTCTTCCTTTCAAATAAATGAATCTTAAAAAAAAGAAAGAAAGGTTTTTCTTACAAAAAGAAAAACTATTCCTAACATTGGAAAAATAGGATCCTCTCTCTACCTATGAATGATGTTGGTGTACTATTAAAAACAGCATTCAAAGAACACTAAAGAAGAGTTCTTGCATATTAACACATAATCCCAGAAATAATCAATAAAAGGACTAGAACTCACTAATGAGGAAATTTCCTCAAAGTACAGGCAGAAGGACAAAGAAACAAAATGAGGGACAAATGACCAATCCATTATCAGAATATAAAGAGTTCCAGAAAAACAGCAGTGGCAAGACCAGAGGGGTTAAAAATCATTAACAAAATTAGTCTAGAAAATGTTGGATAGTGGCAGATTACAGAGCCAGCCACACCTGCATTGTGGTGCAGCAGGTGCAGCCACCACTTGCGACACCGTATCCCACATCAGACTGCCGGGTCAAGTACCAGCTGCTCTTCTGATCAGCTCCCTGCTGATGCATCCGCAGTAGAAAGTGGCCCAAGTGTTGGGCCCTGTCACTCATGTGGAAGATCCAGGTGGAGGTCCCGGCTCCTGACTTCGGCCAGCCCCAGCCCTAGCTGCGCAGCCACCTGGGAAGTGAACCAGCAGATAAAGACCGATGTCTGTCTATTCATTGTGCTCTCTCTTGCTCTCTCTTGCTCTCTCTCTCTCTCTCTTTCTGTCTGTCTCTCTCTCTGCCTTTCCCTCTCTCTGCCACTCTGCATTTCAAACAAATAAATAAATCTTTTAAAAAAGGGCCCACCACACCAAATAAAAATAGACATATTGTACATCATTATAAAATGTCAGAAACTATAGACAAGGAAAAGATTCCACCTGCTTCTAAAGATTTTTTTGAAATGTTATATCACTTGGGAAAGATCAGGACCCAAATGACAACACTGGAAGCAAGACATTGATGCCAGAATGCCTTCATAGCCCTGAGAGAAACTATTCCTAAAGCAGAAGGCTACCCCCAGACAAACTACGACTCGGGAAGACAGCCACGTCTGGACGTGCATGGACGCACCCATTCTCCTGGAAGAAGGGACATCCCATTGTGTATAAGGCCTCGAGTGCAGTCAGTGAAGATCAGAACCACGCGGTTCAAGAACAGACAACTGAAAGCGGTCATCACCTGGAGTCCACACTCAGTGCAATTGTTTTTTAATCCAAGGCAGAATGCCCGAGGGGATGCGGCAGATTCTTACGATTCTTATTTATTCAAGAGCCCATGAAATCCTCCACTGTGTCCCCAACCAAAGACAGTCATTCTGCCACCACAGAAGTGTTCTGCTTTGACTTTCTCCTAAAAGCTAGAAGTAGGTCAAGTTGAACTGAAACAAAAAATACAAAGTAGCCTACCCCCCAGCCAGATTCTTGCTGGAGGTTCCCTAGCTTACATTTCAGCACTGCCGAAGCCCCAAGGTGGGTAAACCCCTCTTCCTAGAACTCACCCTGACTCCTCTCAGCAGCACCCAGGGAGGAATCTCAGGGAAGCTAAATTCAGACTGTACCCTGGAGACTGCTTAGCATCTCTTCAGAATATGTCAGAGGGCACACAACTGTGTACCTGCTTTCCAAAATAATAATCAATGGATGCTCATTTTCCTGCTACCAAGATTAAAAGATACATGACTGCTCATAACTTATCTGCTTCTGTCTCTGGCTTTGTCTTCCTCACTACCAGGACGGCTTCCGGGAAATGCCTTGTTAGGCAAGTTCATTGTGGCATCACCGTGGAGTGTATTCACACAGTCCTACAGGTATAACTCAATCTCGTGATGCAATCAAGAGAAGCCATAAACACAAAATGTATAAAGCTATTGCCACACAACATGGCACACTGTTTTTGCAGTCAACTTTTCTTTTTTAGAAAGCTTTTATTTAATGAACACACATTTCATAGGTACAGCTTTAGGAATACAGTGGTTCTTTCCCTCACACCCGCCTTCCCACGCCCACTCCCATCCCACCTCCTACTCCCTCTCCCATCCCATTCTTCATTAAGATTCATTTTTAATTAGCAGTCAATTTTTTATAAGTAGAGGTACACCCTAAAATAATGGAAACAGAAGTGCAGCATAATCTCCATAAACTAGCAGTGCAGCTGTTTGCCATCATATCAGGCAGCAGGCACAATCGGGCTCTGGCATCACTCGGCAGTGCAGTGGTTTGGCCGCACCAGCGCGGCAGGAGCACATCAGTGCTGCATGGCACTTATGCCGGTATGATGTCACTAAGCAACAGGAATTGTTGAGCTCCATCGTCGTCCTAGGAGAATATCATTATATATGCAGTCTGCAACCTGAACGTTACTACACAACACAACACAGTTCTTTTCTAACTTTTCCAATCATTATTTCCACACTTTTCTTTCTGGTTTCATCCTCTGAAGATATATTACCCAAACACTATATTACTTAATTTAAAAAAAAAGAAAAACACCAAAGAATAAGCATGACTATTGCTTTATGCTTGGAAAACACAATACTGTCACTGTTGAGAAGGTCCCTGATTTGCAAGTTTGGATAATCACTTCTCTACTAAGGAAGAAGGGGGCTGCCACGACTCCATTTTGACCCAGAAACAGAATAGTCAGAAGCCTGGTTCTAAAGCCAGCAGAAATTTTTTCAGCAAATGGATCTGAAACACCAGAGGATGCGGTTTAAGCACCCAACCTGAGTCAGCGTCAACCTGCTAAAAGAGGAGGCTTGTCTGATATAGTTTTTGAGTCAACCTAACGCTCTCCTTTAACAATAGAGATGAATGAGGATAGCAAAACCAGACACACTGACACCAGCTACAAAAACCAGCTGGCAAGACATCCACATGAACCACCTGTGAGAGGACAGGGACAAACTGCGGACAGCTCCACTCCAATGTCCTGTCAGCATCCATACAGGAAGACAGCAAAGAGGCAGCTGGGTCTCTGAGGGTCCACAGGACAAGAGGCCTCCCGAGCTGGCGAGGGCTCCTCCCTGGAAACTGGGGGGACAGTCTGAAAGCAGAGGTCAACGCAAAGAAGGACCTCCTCTGAAGGTAAGAGCTGATAGAGAGGGAGCAGCCTCTAAAACGAGCAAACAAAAGTACAGACAGCACTGAGAAGAAACTACCGGGAATAGAATCCAAATTGAAGAGTGTAAGGACATTAGATCCAAAGAAGGAAGAAAACTCAAACACAAGTCGGGAGAGGAGTTGGAGAATTCACATCAGGGTCTGTGCTGTGGCACAGCCGGTTAAGCTGCTGCCTGCAGTGCCATCTCTGTGAGCACTGGTTTGAGTCCCGGCTGCTCCACTTCTGATCCAGCTTCCCTGCTAATGCGCCTGGGAAAACAGCAGAAGATGGCCCAAACGCTTGTGCCGCTGCCACCCACCTGAGAGACCTGAAAGAAGTTCCTGGCTCTGGGCTTCAGCCTGGCAGCCCTGACTGTTGTGGCCATTTGGGGAGTGAACCATTTGGGGATAAAATAGCCATCAAAACAAATTATATAAACAAGGATAAAGACACACTGTAATAATGCAAGAGATTCAACAGGAAATATGAGGTGCATATTAACTACTAATAAAGCTCCAAAACACAAGAAGTAAAAATTGACAGATTGAAAAGAACAAATAATTGCATAGTCATATGCTTTTATGTTTTTATCAGCAACTGATAAAAAGACTAGACAAAAGTCAGCAAAGACATAGATTTTAACACATCAGCCAAAAACTGCAAAATATACAATTCAATTCAATTGCAAGTAGAATGCTGAGCAGCATAGACCATATGTGGGGCCATAAAACAGGTCTCAGTAAATGTCAAAAGATAGAAAGTATACAGAATATATTTGCTGACAAAAGAGCATATTAAGGATTATAGGATTAAGTTAGAAATCAAAAGCAATGAGATAACCAGGAGAATCTCAAATAATTAGAAATTTAACAACACACTTCTTAGGGCAGGCATTAGGGTACAGCAGGTTAAGCTGCAGCTCGGGATGCCTGCATCCCATTTGGGAGTGTCTGTGACAGAGTCCCTGCTCCACTTTCCATCCAGCTTCCTGCTAATACAGCTGAGAGGTAGCGGATGATGGCTCCAGTGCTTGTGTTCTGCCATCCAGGTGGGAGACCTGCATGCAGCTCCTGGCTCCTGTGTTTAGTTCGACCTAGTCCTGGCTGTTGCAGGCATTTGGGAGTAAAACAGTAGATCAAAGATATCTCTCTCTTCCTCCCTCCTTCTCTCTCTCTCTCCCCACCCACCCTCTCTCGCTATCTCTCTGCCTTTAAAATAAAATAAATAAATAAATAAATAAAACTTTAAAATACATTTCTAAAAATCTTTGGATCAAAGAAAAAATATAAATTGAATTAGAGAATATTTTGAAAAAAGCAATAATGAGAATACTATCTATCAATATTTATACAATATAGCTAAAGCAGAACTTAAACAAAATGTGTGGCTTTACAGTGTCAATACAAGAAAAAAAGAAAACTTCCAAATCAATAATGTAAGCTTTCATTTTAAGAAACTAGGGGGGAAAATCAAACCCAAAGCAAACCAAAGGAAGAAGACAGGAGAGGTTAGTGCAAAATTCAATAAGACAGAAAATAGAGAAATAATAGAAGAAATCATCAAAACATCAAAACAAAATGTTGGCTCCTTAAAAAGATCAATAAAATTTATAAACCCCTGACCAGACAGATCAGGACATAAAGAGAGAGGCACAATTGCTGGTATCAGAAATAAAAGAAGAGTGACAAATTCTACAGATATAAAAAAGAATAAGAGATTATTACAGACAACTTGATGTCAATAAACGGACAAATGGATAAATCTATCAAATGGACAAATTGCGCAGATTCCTTGAAAGACACAAAGAACACTAACTGACCTGTGATGTTGTGATACGGGTATTTTTTATTCTCATCCACAGACCCTGTCTCATATCCAACATAGCCCTTGTTACTTCCTAAATGACGAACGATGAGGTTAAAGTATGTGGCTTTGTGTCCTTGGTTCCTGAAGCAGCTTCAGAACAGCATCAGCAATAAAGGGGAAAGACTGCATTTTGTGAAGACGCTGGGCTGCTTTGGGCCGCAGACAGCAAAAGCTCTCTGCCCTTCCTCTGCCCTCTTTCCACCTGCTTTTTTTTTTCCCCAAGGCAGGCCACGGAGACCAGAATCTGCAATCTTCCCCCACCTCTCTGTCTCTGAGTCAGTCATTTGGAAATTCTCGGACCCTGCTTGTCTGACAGCTGACCGTGAGACCCCCCCATTTCAGAAAAGCTCTTCCCCACTCCCAGACAGGGAACATGCTACACAAAGAGGCCAAGAAGAATGGGAAAAGACAAGCCTTGCTGGGGTTCTCCATCAGACTATTTGCATTGGATCATATCCTTTCTGCCCAGTCACCCCTCTACACAATGAAGTCCCCATAAAAACCCAAAGAGGTTTACAGAGCCTCCATGTAGCTAAACACATGGAGGATCTAAGAGGGTGGCGCTCCATGTCCCGCCCTCTCCTTGCACCGCGCATCTCCTCACCTGTGTCATTGGTAAAAGCCTCCATACTATGCCACATAACGTAAGTATTTCCCTGAGCTCTGTGAACCACTCCAACAAATTAATCACGCCAAAGGAGGAGGCTGTCAGAACCCTGATTCACAGCCCATAGACCACAAGTGCAGATAAAACAACCTGCAGGCAGGGGAGGTTTAGTGCAGTGGTTAAGACACCCCTCAGTAGGCCCACATTCCATACAGGTCCTGGATTGGAGTCCAGTCTTTGCTTTCTGCTAATGTTCACCCTTGAAAGCAGCAGGTAGTGGCTCAAGAGCTTCGGTCCCTGCCACCCACATGGGAGACCTAGACGGAGTAAGGGCACCTGGTTTTAGATTGGCCCAGACCTGACTAGTGCAGGCATTTGGGAAGTAATGCAGAGGATGGACGATCTCTCCTCTCTCTCTCTCCCTCCCTCCCTCTCTCCCACACATACACGCTTCATGAAAATAGATGAAACCCAGGGCTGTTGCAGTTGGCATCAAAAGGAGGAAGACAGTTTTTGGGGACTGGAAATAGTGGGATCTCCATGAAGGTGGTGTAAAATGTAAATTGAAGCAGAGGACACCCAGCTGGTATTTGCTGCAGAATTAATTGCTTGCTTAATGGCAGAGAGAAAATCCCACACCTTTTGGGGTCACAAAGTTGATCTGTGCTGTGAATATATAAACGGTAGGAGAAATTGAGTTTGAATTTGCTTTTCCTCTATACCATCAGGTGACTCAAGACAAAATTAAAACAAAAAACAAACATGGGGTGGGTGTTTGAAGCAGTGGTGAAGACAGGATGCCACATCCTGTATCGGAAGGCCTGGTTCAAGGCCCAGCTCTGCTCCTGTTTTCAGCTTCCTGCTAATGTACACCCTGGGAGGCAGCAGGTGATGGCCCAACCATTTGGGCTGCACATGGTAGACCTGGACTGAGTTCTCAATTCCTGCTGTGGGCATTTGTGGTACGAACCATTGAATGGGAGATCTTTCTCTGTGTCTCTGTCTCTGTCTCTCTGCCTTTCAAATAAATAAATAAAATTTTTTAAAACCTTAAGCAGCGAGCTCTACATCAAATTAAAGAACTTTAATTTAAAAGTTTCCCACAGAACAAGAAAAAAAAATCTTCAGGCCCTGTTGGCTTCGATGGTGAATTTCATCATAAATTTATGGAAAAATCTATATTGATTTCACACAAACTATTTCAGAAAAAAAGAGAAAAGGCGAACACTACCCAACTCCTTTTATGAGTCCAAATTCACCTTGATTTTAAAACCAGATAAAGGGGGCCAGCACTGTGGCGTAGCAGGTAAAGCCACGGCCTGAAGTGCAGGCATCCCATATGGACGCCAGTTCTAGTCCTGGCTGTTCCACTTCTGATCCAGCTCTCTGCTACAGCCTGGGAAAGCAGTAGAAGATGGCCCAAGTCCTTGGGCTCCTACACCCGCATGGGAGACCCAGAAGAAGCTCCTCACTCCTGGCTTCAGATAAGCACAACTCCAGTCATTGTGGCCATCAGGGGAGTGAAGCAGATGGAAGACCTCTCTCTCTATTCTGCCTCTCTATAACTCTGTCTTTCAAATAAATAAATAAATCTTAAAAAAATAAAGATATAACAAAAAAAGACACTACTGGTCAATATCATTCATGGAGCTGATACTGCTGCACACCAGAATAAGTCACAGCTTACAACATTGGCATTTCCTATCAGTGTGCTGGTTGGAGTCTATGGGTGATCCTGTACCTGGCTGGGAGAATGACCATGCAGGGGGTGAACCTGACTGCTGGCAGGCGGCAGGAGCCCCAGGCACATTTACCCCACCCCCGCCAATCAGGTAAACTACTCCAATCAGGCCCATCAGGAAGGCTACGCGACCTTCAAGCTGATTGGAGAAGCATCATGGTGCCAATATTGGCTCTATCCTATAGAATTAGTGTTGCCCTGAATTGGCTATGCCCCCTCTGCCTGCCCTTTAAAAGGTGTGCTTCATCGTTAATAAAGCAGACATGTTCACCGAAACTTGTCTCCGGTGCTTCTTGGTGAAGAACGCCATTGCCCCACCATCCCACAGTGCACAGCCTCGCAGGACGAGTCCACAAGAGTCCTGGCTACTCAGCTTCCAATTGAGCTCCCTGCTAATGTACCCAGGGAGGCAAGAGGTGATTGTCACCCACATGGGAGACCAGGATGGAGTTCCCAGATTTTGGCTTCAGCCTGGCCCAGCCTGAGCTGTTAAGCATTTGGGGAGAAAACCAGCAGATGGAAGTCTGTCTGTCTCTCTCCGTGTGTCTCTCCAGTTCTTTCTCTCTGTTTCTCCCTCTCTCTGTCACTCACATTTCAAAAAATAAATCTTTTTTTAAAGTATCACTCATCAACATAGATAGAAAAATTCTTAACAAAATATGAGCAAACTGAATCCAGCAGTATTTTGAAAGGCTATACATTACATCCATGATGTTTATTTTAGTGAAGCAAAATTGGTCTAATATTGTGAAAGGCACAAATTCTATCTATAAGCAAGAACAAGGAAAAAAGAAAGTCCATTCATCACTTTCATTGAACATTGTTCTACAAGTCCTGGTCATTGCAATAAGGCGATAAAAAGAAATAGAAGGCATCCTGATTGGAAAGGAAGATGTAAACCTATCTTACTTATCTTTATCACAGACACCATGATCATGACCCACAACATGATCATAACCCCCCAAAAAGCTATATCCCACCAGACAAGTGTGGAATGAGTGCAATATATAAGACAAACATACAAAAAATCAACTGTATTTATCTGTACAAACCAAACCTAATTAGAATACAAAATTTTAAACACTGCATGATCACAAAAATCCTTAAGGGTAACAACTACAAAATATTGCAAAGGGGAGTTAAATAAAAACTAAGTGTACATATACAAGTCACTCCAAGGATTAGAAGACTCAAATGTTGTTAAGGAATCCTCTCCAAATTGATCTATAGACAAAAATCGAAATAAGCATCTTTTGGAAAAATGACAAGTTGATCTTATAGTTTATAGGACAGCAAAGGAACTGAAACACTTGCTGCTAAACCAATTTTGAAAAAATAAGAACAAAGTTAGAAAACAGAAATAAACACATTATGTCACTGACATCAGGAGAGACATATAGATGAATAAACAGAGGCAAACCCACACACGGTCGTTTGATCTTTCAACAAAGATATCAAGATGATTCTGGGGCTGGCACTCTGGCATAGCGGGTAAAGCCGCTGCCTGCAGTGCTGGCATCCCATATGGGCGCCAGTTCAAGTCCCGTCTGCTCCACTTCCGATCCAGCTCTCAGCTATGGCCTGGGAAAGCAGTAAATGATGGCCCAAGTTCTGGGCCCCTGCACCCACATAGGAGACCCGCAAGAAGCTCTTAGCTCCTGGCTTCAGATTGGCACAGCTCTGGCCATTGCAGCCATCTGGGGAGTGAATGAGCGAGTGGAAGACCTCTCTCTCTCTCTCTCTCTCTCTCTCTCTCTTTGCCTCTGCTCTCTAACTCTGCCTTTCAAATAAATAAATAAATCTTTTTTTAAAAAAGAAAAGATGATTCAGTAGAAAAAATATAGTTCTTATAACAAATGGTACTGAAACAACTGGATAGTACATATGGACACAATGAACCTCAAACCTTACTTCACACCATACATAAAAATTAACTCAAAGGGTTGTAGTCCTGGGTTGGTCATTTGGCCTAGTGATTCAAACATCAGTTGGGCACCTGCATCCAATATCAGCATGCCTATGTTCAAGCCCTGGCTCTACTTCTACTTCCATCTTCCTACTAATGCCTAGTGACAGCTCAAATACGTGGGTCCCTACCACCATGTGGGAGACATGGACGGAGTTCCTGTCTAAAGGCTTTGACCTGGTCCAGTTTTGGCTTTTGGGGGAATTTGAAGAATAAACCTGTACATAGGAGCACTGGCTCGCTCGCTCGCTCTCTCTCTGAGTCTACCTCTATCTGTGTCGCTCTGCTTCTCAAATAAATATTTTTTTAAAAGTTCATGGACCTAAATGTTAAAAAGAAAACCTATAAATTTCTAGAATATGTTGAAGAAAACTTCTGTAACATTGGGTAAGGAAAATTTGCTTTTTTAAGATTTATTTTTATTTTAAAGAGTTACAGAGAGAGGTGGAGAGAGAGAGAGAGGTCTTACACCTGCTGGTTCAATAACCAAATATCAGCAACTGCCAGAGCTGAGCAGATCTGAAGCCAGGAGCCAGGAGTTTCTTCCAGGTCTCCCGCATGGTTACAGGGGCACAAGAACTTGGGCCATCCTCTGCTGCTTTTCCAGGAACATTAGCAAGGAACTGGATCAGAAGTGGAACAGCCAGGATGTGAACCAGCGTCCATGTGGGATGCAGTGCTGCAGGCCAGAGCTTTAACCTGCTGTGCAAAAGCACCAGCCCTGCAAAATTTTCTTAAATAGGATATCAAAAGAACAAATGGTTAAAAAATTATAAGAGGGACTTTGCATTTAAAGTTTTTCTTCTTAAAAGTCATAGTTAAGAAAACACAAAAGTAAGCCACAGATTAGAAGCAAAATTTTACAAAACAAAACACTGTATTCATGATACATATATAAATGCTTAAAACTTATCAAAAAGATTTTTTTAAAAAAAACGAAAAAGTAGACAAAACATTGGAATAGAGCTTTCCTAAGATATACGAATGGGGAATAAGCAGATGAAAAGATGATCAACCTCACTAGTCCTCAGAGAAATGCTAATTAAAACCACAATGAGATACACCTACACATCAACCAGAATGACTTAAAGAGACTTCCAATATCAAGTGTTGGTGAGGATGCAGAACAACTGAAGCTCTCTCCTACAGTGATGGTAGGAATGCAAAATGAATAGTTCTTTAAAAAATTTTAAAAGAAGAAATATTGACATGTTTGTCTAATAAATAATAATTAGTAACAAACAGATATTACTTAAAGACCCTTCCAGCAAAGAAAAGCTCAGGATCAGATGGCTTCACTGCTGAATTCTACCAGACATTTAAAGAAGAACTAACTCCAATTCTTCTCAAGCTATTCAAAACAACTCAAAGGGAGCGAATCCTCCAAAATTCCTTCTATGAAGCCAGCATCACTTTAATTCCTAAACCTGAAAAAAATATAACAGAGAAAGAGAATTACAAACCAATTCCCCTGATGAATATAGATGCAAAAATCCTCAAAAAAATACTAGCCAATAGAATCCAACAACACATCAGCAAGATCATTCCCCCAGACCAAGTTGGATTTATCCCTGGTATGCAAGGATGGTTCAACATTTGCAAATGAATCAATGTGATACATCACATTAACAAACTGAAGAAAAAAACCATATGATTATATAAATGGATGCAGAGAAAAAAATTGATAAAATATAACACCTTTTCATGATGAAAACTTTAAGCAGGTTGGGTCTAGAAGGAACATTCCTCAATACAATCAAGGCAATTTATGACAAACCCACGTTCAGTGTTCTATTGAATAGGGGAAAGTTGGAGGCATTCCCACTGAGATCCAGAACCAGAAAAGGATGCCCATTCACACCACTGCTATTCAATATAGTCCTGAAAGTTTGAGCCAGAGCCACTAGGCAAGAAAAAGAAATCAAAGGGATACAAACTGGGAGGTGGAACTCAAACTATCCCTATTTGCAGATGACATGATTCTATACAAAAAAGGGGATCCAAAAGACTCCATTAAGAGACCATTAGAACTCATAGAAGAGTTTGGTAAAGTGGAAGGAAATAAAGATGACACACAAAAATCAACAGGCTTTGTATACACAGACAATGCCATGGCTGAGAAAGAACTTATAAGAGCAATCCCATTCACAATAGCTACAAAAACATCAAATACCTTGGAATAAACTTAACCAAGGATGTCAAAGATCTCTATGATGAGAATTACAAAACAATAAAGAAAGAAATAGAAGACACAATAAAATGCAAAAATCTTCCATGTTCATGGATTGTAAGAATCCATATCATCAAAATGTCCATTCTTCCAAAAGCAATTTACCAATTCAATGTGATACCAATCAAAATACCAAGAGCATTCTTCTCAGATATAGAAAAAATGGTGCTGAAATTCATATGAAAACACAGGAGACCCCAAATAGTTAAAGGAATCTTACACAACAAAAACAAAGCCAGAGGCATCACAATACCATATTTCAAAACAGACTACAGGGCAGTTATCATCAAAACAGCCTAGTACTGGTACAAATACAGATGGATAGATGAATGGAATAGAATAGAAATGCCAGAAATCAATCCATGCATATACAACCAACTTACCTTTGACAAAAGGAGCTAAAATCAATCCCTGGGATCAACCACAGTCTCTTCAACAAATGGTGCTGGGAAAACTGGGTCTTCACATGCAGAAGTATGAAGCAAGACCCCTACCTCACACCTTACACAAAAAATCACTCAGAATGGATTGAAGACCTAACTCTATGACCTGATACCATAAAATTATTAGAGAACATTGGGGAAAGCCTGCAAGACACTGGCACAGGCAAAGAATTCTTGGAAAAGACCCCAGAGGCACAGACAATTAAAGCCAAAATTGACAAATGGGATCACATCAAATCGAGAAGCTTCTGCACTGCAAAAGAAACACTCAGCAAAGTGAAGAGGCAACCAGGGCTGGTGCCGTGGCTCATTTGGTTAATCCTCCACCTGCAGCACTGGCATCCCATGTGGGCGCCAGGTCCTAGTCTCAGTTGCTCCTCTTCCAGTCCAGCTCTCTGCTGTCACCCGGGAGGGTAGTGGAGGATGGCCTGAGTGCTTGGGTCCATGCACCCTCATGGGAGACCAGGAAGAAGCACCTGGCTCCTGGCTTTCAGATCAGTGCAGCACCAGCTGTGCGGCCATTTGGGGAGTGAACCAACAGAAGGAAGATCTTTCTCTCTGTCTCTCTCTCTCACTGTCTATAACTCTACCTGTCAAATAAATTTTTAAAAAAATTGAAGAGGCAACCAACAGAATGGAGAAATTATTTGCAAATTATGCAATTGATAAAGGATTAATAACCAAAATACATAAAGAGCTCAAAAACTCAACAGCAACCAAACAAACAACCCAATTAAGAAACGAGCAAGGAGCCAGCGCTGTGGCACAGTGGGTTAATCCTCCACCTGTGGCACCAGCATTCCGTATGGGTACTAGTTCTAGTCCCAGCTGCCCCTCTTCGAACCAAGCTCTATGCTGTGGCCTGGGAAGACAGTGGAGGATGGCCCAGGTGCTTGGACCCCTGCACCCGTGTGGGAAGCTGGTAGGAGGCACCTGGCTCCTGGCTTTGGATTGGCCCGGCTCTGGCCATTGCAGCCATCTGGGGAGTGAACCAATGGAAGGAAGACCTTTCTCTCTGTGTCTCCCTCTCACTGTCTGTAACTCTACCTCTCAAATAAGTAAATAAATAAAATCTTTAAAAAAGAAAAAAAAGAAACAAGCAAAGGACTTAAACAGGCATTTTTTCAAAAGAGGAACCAATGGAAGGAAGTGCAGCCATCGGGGGAGTGAACCAATGGAAGGAAGACCTTTCTCTCTGTGTCTCCCTCTCACTGTCTGTAACTCTACCTCTCAAATAAGTAAATAAATAAAATCTTTAGAAAAGAAAAAAAAAGAAACAAGCAAAGGACTTAAACAGGCATTTTTCAAAAGAGGAAATCCAAATGGTCAACAGACACATGAAAAATTGCTCAGGATCACTAGCTGTCAGGGAAATGCAAAACAAAATCACATTGAGGTTTCGCCTCACTGGCCCCCCCGCCCCCGACAGAATGGCTTTCATACGGAAACCAACAAACAATAAATGCTGGCAAGGATGTAAGGACAGGCACCCTAATCCACTATTGGTGGGGATGTAACTGATACAGCCACAGAATGGAGATACTTTAGAAATCTCAATACAGACCTACTGTATGACCCAGCCCTCCCACTCTTGGGAATTTATACAAGGGAAATGAAATCAGCATATGAGAGTGTTATCTGTACTGCCATGTTTATTGCAGTTTAATTCACAATAGCTAAGATATAGAATCAACCCAAATGCCCATCAACTGAAGACTGGATAAAGAAATTATGGGATACATATGCTACACAGCAGTAAAAAAAAATGAAATCCTGTCATTTGCAACAAAATGATGAAACTGGAAAATATCATATTTATTGAAATAAGCCAGGACAAATACAATATGTTCTCCCTCATCTGTGATAACTAAAAGAGCTCCTAAATAAGTAATTTATAGAAGTGAAATTAACACTTCAAGATGCAATGACTTTGAACAGTCCTTGTCTCAACTGTTGAGGAACAGTTTTTTTTCTTATACAATTTGTTGTACTCTTTACTTAGTGTAGAGTTAATCATATGTGTAAAAAGTTCATTGAAAATAGATCTTAGTAGAAAATAAGAATGGGAATGGGAGAAGGAAGAAGAAGAGGGTTGGCAGGATGGGTATTGTGAGAAGAATCACTATATTCCTAAAGTTGTATTTATGAAAAGTGTAAAGTTTATATTCCTTAAATAAAAGGTTTTTTGGGGAAAAAGTATATTACTTTATATCAGATACTAGGATAGAAAGAGGAGAGGGAAAAGAAGTTACAAGTGAATTCCAATATCATTCACTGTAGGATACCAAGTAGTTCAAAAAAGCAAGCAAGTGGACTAATGATATTATTTAAAGGTATTAGTATAAAGTCAACCAACAGAACAAATGAGCAAATAAAACTCACTGCATAATGAAAGATATAAAAGACATAGAAATGATATGAAAGAAAAGACCAAACATATAATCATACCAATAGATGTAAATAGGCTTAACTCACTTACTGAAAGAAAAGGATTTTCAGATTGGCTAATAAAGCAAAATCCAACACTATGCAGAATACAAGAGACACACCTAAAACAAAGAGATTCAAATGAGTTAAAAATAAAAGGATGGAGAAAGATATATAAGCCAAACATAAATGAAAAACAGGGGTCATAATCTTGATATCTGACAAGGTGGAATTCAGACCAAAAAGCATTAAAATAGATAAAGAAGTATACTTCATAATGTTTAAGGTTTTGGTTCACAATGAAGATATTAGTTATTAATATTTATCTGGCCAATAACACAGCAATGACTCTATTAGCAGAAACCTACATGATATATAAAGGAAAATATAAATAGACTAATAATATGAGGCTTTGGGGCTGGCGTTGTGGCACAGTGGGTTAAAGCCCCAGCCTGTGGCACCGGCATCCCATATGGGCACCAGTTTGAGTCCTAACTGCTCCACTTTCAATCCAGTTCTCTGCTGTGGCCTGGGAAAGCAGTGGAAGATGGCCCAAGTCTTTGGGCCCCTGCACCTGCATGGGAGACCTGGAAGAAGCTCCTGGCTCCTGGCTCCTGGCTTCAGATCTGCCCAACTCTGGCCATTGCAGCCATTTGGAGAGTGAACCAGCGGATGGGAGATCTATCTCTCTGCCTCTGCCTCTCTCTGTAACTTTGCCTTTACAATAAATAAAGTAATTTTTTAAATGAGGCTTTAACATACCTCTCACAATCCAAGACCAAGTGGACTAAAAATTATAGTATAGAAGACCTAAACAACATAAAGCAGACCTTAAAGATATGTATATATATCAAACCCTGGCACTATTGTATCAACAATAGAAATTATAAGTTAATTCCAAGAACACATTCCACATCCACAAAAACTGATAAAATCTTAGGACACAGACAAAACCTCAATTTCTACAGAACAGAAATAATACAAACATCAGCCTAGTCCACAATGCAATAAAACTAGAAATCAGTAACATTTTTTAAAAACGTACTTCCAGGCCGGCGCCGTGGCTCAGTAGGCTAATCCTCCGCCTTGCGGCGCCGGCACACCGGGTTCTAGTCCCGGTCGGGGCGCCGGATTCTGTCCCGGTTGCCCCTCTTCCAGGCCAGCCCTCTGCTGTGGCCAGGGAGTGCAGTGGAGGATGGCCCAGGTGCTTGGGCCCTGCACCCCATGGGAGACCAGGAAAAGCACCTAGCTCCTGGCTCCTGCCATCGGATCAGCGCAGTGCGCCGGCCGCAGCGCGGCCGCGGCGGCCATTGGAGGGTGAACCAACGGCAAAGGAAGATCTTTCTCTCTGTCTCTCTCTCTCACTGTCCACTCTGCCTGTCAAAAAAAAAAAAAAAAAAAAAAAAAAAAAAAAAAAACGTACTTCCACATGGAAATTTACACACTTTTAAATAACTTTTGGGTAAAAGGTAAATACAAAATTCAAATTTTGCAAAATTTCTTGGACATAATGATAGTAAGAGCCAGACATTATCAGAATCTACAGGCCATGATTGAAGGAAATTTCAAAGAAAAATATATTGCATGAAATGTCTATATTAATAAAAAATTGATAACCAACTCAAAAAGCAAGAAAATAAAAAATAAAACAAATTAAGAATCTAATCAGGAATTAATAAACACTAAAGTTAATTTAGAAAACCCAAAAATAAAGTAGAATACTAAATAAATCCAAAAACTGGTTCCTTGTTAAAGAAATCAGCAAAACAGGCAAAGCACTAACTAACCCAATTAAAAAGGGAGGAAGCTGAGGCAGGCAGGAGAAAATACGAGTAAACAGCATTAAATAGACAGCATTAGAAATGCCAAGGAAAAATACACACCCACATAAAGGAATATTTTTAATATCTAAGAGATTCCTTTGCATAATTCTTTGCAAACAGGGTTGAAAATTCAGACAAAATGTATAAATTTTTAGAGAACTAAAACTTACCAAAATTGACCCCAACAGAAACAGAAAATCTGAACATAGAAAGAAGCCTCAGAACAGAGAAAGAAGTTAAAGAGTTCCACCACAAGAAAAGAAAAAAGCACTAGACTGGAGCCGGCGCTGTGGTGCAGTAGGTTAATCCTCCACCTGCTGCGCCAGCATTACATATGGGCGCCAGTTCTAGTCCCAGCTGCTCCTCTTCCAGGTTCTAGTCCCAGCTGCTCCTCTTCCCATCCAGCTCTCTGCTACAGCCTGGGAAAGCAGTAGAAGATGGCCCAAGCCCTTGGGCCCCTGCACCCATGTGGGAGACCTGGATAAAGGTCCTGGCTCCTGGTTTCAGATCAGTGCAGTTCCAGCCGTTGCGGCCATTTGGGGAGTGAACTAGTGGACAGAAGACCTTTCTCACTGTCTCTCCCTCTCACTATCTGTAACTCTACCTCTCAAATAAATAAATAAATAATCTTTAAAAAAAAAAAAGCACTAGACCAGTTGGTTTCACAGAGGAACTCTAACAAAGTTTTTTTAAACATCAGATAGCCTCAATGCAGCTTTAGCTATTCCAGAGTACAGAAAAAGAAAAACTGACAAATTCGATTATGTCATAAGTATAACATTATTTCCCAGATCCTAATCAGAATAACTCCCCAATCCAGATCCCAAAAAATCTTCAGATCCCACTAAATTATTAGTGTCAATGCAGATTCTTAAGTAAAATATTAAAAGCTAATCAAATATATTAAAGTTGAGAGAAGAAGTTATATGATCTCCCTAGATGCAGAAACCGAACTTGACTCATATTCAGGTTTCAAATAAACAAAACTTAATAAAATGTGAATTGATAGATACTATCTTAGTGCATGACCTCAGCCCAAAACGGTATCTTACCCAACAGAGAACTACTAGAAGTGTTCCTACTAAACTTCAAAATAGGGCAACACCTGCTCTCCTTGCTATATTCAACACTGTGTTGGAGATGTTTGCAAATGCAATAAGAAAAAACAAGTAAAAGTATACAAATTGGATGGAAAGGATAAAACTATTCTTAACTTGTAGATCATATATCTTGAAAACCCAAGAAAATATAGAAAAATGACTACAAAAAGCAAATAATTTAGTAAAGTAAGGTTATAAAATTAGCATACAAAAAGCAATAACCTTCATACATAAAAATGAAAATAAGGACGAAAAGACAGATCCCAATTATTGTGGCCAAAAATAAGAGAGAGGGAACAGAAAATGCTAAACATAAAATGCTCAACAAGAACCTCCGAAGTCTGTGAGGGGAAACTGCACACCATCTCTGGAAGAGCAATGTCAGACTTGAACAAAGGGAGACATGCCAGATTCTTAGGTAGTAAGGTTCGATAGCATAGTGATTGATGTCAACTCTCCCTAAGTAAGCTGTTTCATACATTTAAAGTGTATCAGGATTTTTTTCTGGAACAATACAACTCAAATAAAAAATTAATTTTGGAGCCGGTGCTGTGGCTCACTTGGCTAATCCTGCGCCTGCGGCACCGGCATCCCGGGTTCTAGTCCCGGTTGGGGCGTTGGGTACTAGTCCAGGTTGCTCCTCTTCCAGTCCAGCTCTCTGCTGTGGCCCGGGAGGGCAGTGGAGGATGGCCCAAGTGCTCGGGCCCTGCACCCCATGGGAGACTGGGAGGAAGTACCCAGCTCCTGGCTTCAGATCGGTGCAGTGCCGGCCATAGCAGCCATTAGGGGAGTGAACCAACAGAAGGAAGACCTTTCTCTCTGTCTCTCTCTCTCTGTCTAACTCTGCCTGTCAAAAAATTAAAATTAAAAAAATAAATTAATTTTGGAGAATGAAAAGGCCAGAAAAACTTGAAAAATAACAACAGTATTGAGTAGGAGACACAATAGTATAATAAAATTATTTACAAAAAGCTTAGCCTCCATTAAAAAAGAGAGAGACAGAGAAAGAGAAATAATGCTCTCACAATCACACCACATTCATTTTAATTTCCTATTTTTTAAGGGCTCTAAGCAGGGTATTAACATCAAAGCACAATAAGATGTCCTTGGGAATTCACCTATAAATTCCTCTGGAGCCCAGCACCGTGCGTGACACACTGCAGAACACAGGTCTGAGAACGCCAGTGCTACTTTAATTATTCCAGAACACAGGAAAAAAAGAAGAAAAATAATTTGTTGAATAAGTGAATGGACAAGTTCCCGAACCTCAGATTGGATGGTACAACAATAGGACAGATTTGAAGTTAGTGAATCTGTCATAATAAAATGTATTGATTAATGCTCAGTGACAACTTGAAACAAGCTATTGAATGCCATGTCGTGGGCTTTGTGTCACTTTTCTCCACATCAACATTTTCATTTTGGATATTTCCTATCATTTGGTACTTTTTCCAAAATTAACGAAACAGCAGCTAATAAGCTGGATGATAGACATAGCAATGAAGTGACAAAAATTTGATAAAATTTAATAAGGTTTGTATTGTGTTGAACTGTGTCTCTGGAAAAGATATATTCAAGTGCTAAGCCTGGGTACCTGTAACAGGAGCTTATCTGCAATCAAGTTAGGATGAGGTCATACTGGGTTACAACAACTACTAAATCAAGTGATTGAGGGGCCGGCGCTGTGGTTCAGCGGGTTAACACCCTGGCCTAAGGTGCCGGCATCCCATATGGGCGCCGGTTCTAGTCCCGGTTGCTCCTCTTCCTATCCAGCTCTCTGCTATGGCCTGGGAAGGCAGTAGAAGATGGCCCAAGTCCTTGAGCCCTTGCACCCACGTGGGAGACCAGAGGAAGCTCTTGGCTCCAGGCTTCGGATCAGCGCGGTGCGCCAGCCACAGCGCGCCGGCCACAGCGGCCATTGGGAGGTGAATCAATGGAGAAAGGAAGACTTTTCTCTCTGTCTCTCTCACTGTCCACTCTGCCTACCAAAAATATAAATAAATAATAAATAAATCTTTAAAAGAAATTAAATGATTGGCATGGTTATAAGAGAAAGGAGAGAGATTTGGGTACAGAGACACAGTCCTTGCAGAGTCGGAGGCAGGAATTGGAGTGATAAAGCTACAAGGCAACAAGGATTGCCAGGAACCACCAGAAATCAGAAGACAGGCAAGGAAGGAGATTCCTCCATAAACCCTAAATCAAATGACTGGCATGGTTACAAGAGAAGGAAGAGAGAGAATGGATACAGAGACACAATCCTTGTATAGACGGAGACAGGAATTGGAAATGACGAAGCTACAAGGCAAAAATAACAAGGACTGCCAAGAACCACCAGAAATCAGAAGACAGGCAAGGAAGGATTCTTCCACAGACCCTGAAGGGAGAGCACAGCCCTGTCAAATTTCTAGTTTTCAAAATTGTAAGGAAAAAAACTTCTGGTGCATAAAGCCACCAGTTAATGGTAGACAGGCTTAACAAACTATTCCTATGGAAAAGTTCTAGCCATTTTAGTGGGCCAGCAGCTTGATATTATTATACAAAGAGCTACAGCAAGATTTATATTTTGAAACATGGATTCCGGATGGGAAGTATCATTATGCTCTTGAAACTGTACATATGAAATACGTGAAATTTGTTCCCTTTATATAAACAAAAAAAGAAAAGAAACACAGGTCACTGTGCCCTGCACTAGCAAGGGTACATATGGGATACTGACTGTTTCTATGGGTGCCACATTTTAAGGAAGACCTGGAATGGCTTCTAAAATGGTGATATATAAAGGAAAGTGTCTGGAAATTTGGTCCTATTATCAACAAATATTTCTAAACAATAACTCTACAGACATTGGACACATTCTAACATCTCAGAAGAGTTCACTCTACTCCTAAGGAGGTGGGGCTTTAACACTGGTTCATGGTAAGTTAATGAAGTGGGAGAATGATATAATACAATCTTTGTGGGGCTGGCCTTGTGATATAGCGGTTAAGCTGCCACTGCAACGCCAGCGTCCCATATGGGCACCAGTTCAAGTCCCAGCTGCTTCACTTCCAATCCAGCTCCCTGCTAATGGCCTGGGAAAGCAGCAGAGGATGGCCCAAGTCCTTGGGTCCCTGCACCCACGTGGAAGACCTGGAAGAAGCTCCTGGCTCTTGGCTTCAACCTGACACAGCCCTTGCTTTTGCAGCCATTTGGGGAGTGAACTGGTAGATGGAAGATTTCTCTCTCAGTCTTTATCTCTCTCTCTCTCTCTTTCTGTAGTTCTGCCTTTCAAATAAATTAAAATAAATCTTTAGAAAAAAGATAGTCTTTGTCTTTTAAATAGATCACTCAGTTACATGTATATAGATAGGTCTGGTGGGGACAAATCAGACACAGTGAGGTGAATTAAAAGGCAATTATAATAAAGATTTGATAAGTCCCATAACTAGGTTGGCAACATTAAGAATAAATAGAAAATGAGACATTTGAGGGATATTTAAGAGATAAAACCAGAGTATTAAAAAAGAATACTTGTTTCTCAAAGGCATTATAAGAATGAACAAAGTTTAAAAATAGTGTATATACAGCACATAGTAGACACAAATAATAAATATATAAACTCTGTTTATTGAACATTTAACATTAAAATACATTTAACTCTGACATGCCAAATTGATTAGACAATTATGAGTTAGTATTTTCACTTTGAAGGCAAGCTCATTTATTTTTAAAACACATGTATATACACAAATATATGTGCATATACATTCATAAACTTATATGTACACACATATGTCCTTTTGATTTTATTCTTGTGTCAGACCAAGTCTCTTAGGCATATGAAAACAAAAGACAACCTGGAATGCTGAAAATCCCACATGATAAACTATGTGCTGCTTGGGAGCATTGGTCTCAAGGGTTCAGAAGAACAGGAAAAGAAAAGACAGCAACAGAACATCTGGATTGAAGAAAGCTAACAATTCTAAATGAGATGGTTGAGCTTCCCATCCCACAGAAAACCAAAATCATTGATAGGAACACATCTTTAATCTATTTTTTGATGCAGTAAACATTTCATTTCTAAGCATGTTCATTTATACAGGGTTATCCATATAAGAATAAAAGAAATAAATGCACATGAATTTCCAACATAGCAATACTAATAAAAATACGAATCCCAACTTAAAGCTTATTTACTGCTTAAGTAATCAATACATAAAACTTGAACAGACTCCAAATAGCAATATAGCCTGAAGAGTGCTTGACTTTAGATGTATTGCCATTTTATCTTAAGAAAATTTAGCTTTATGCTAAAACTGTCTACCAATTAGGAATCATAATTGTTATCCTAAACACAGTAAAAGGAAATTTAATAAAAAGAGCCAAAGCCAAAATGAATGTTCAGGAAAAGTGTAATTTGTTATATAAACACTATAAATTTTTATTTAGCAAGTTTTAGTATTTTTGATAGCTAGTTTTATTTCCTGCAAACCTATTTGAAAAGCATGCATGTTATACAATGTTCACATTGTATAGGATGCAGCATTTCACATCAATAAAAAGGTAAAATCTTTAAATTCATGATTTCTGAAAACCTGATTATGTAATATTTCCTTGTAAAAGCTATTTCGTCCATCCGCAACCATTTTCACTTATTCCCAAAGTGATTTTTGTGCAAACACTGTGCACTAGGCGATGAGTTGCAGGATGCAGACACAGAGAAGAACTCAATACAATCTATATGCACAGCTCAGTAAAATGGGGCCACTTATAAGAAAACTAATTATTGAAATATGATATGAACACACAAGTAGGGCAGACAGGGGATAGTGGCAATCAGGCAAGGCTCCCAAGCAAATACTGAGCAACACGAAAGCATTAGACAAGGAACTAAATGAGCTGTGAGAGAAAAGAAGGCATTTCAGAAGAAAAGAATCTCCGCACTGGAGGAACGTAAAAAATAGTTCACTGTAAACAGATCAAAGAGGTAAGACAGAGATGGAGTTGGATAGGACAGAATCAACAGAGCTCGGGGATTTGGTCAATATTTATGACAAACAGAAAAGTTTAGGAAGATTCCCAATTTTTTACCTTGGGTAAATGTGGTGCCATTCATTGAAATGAATAATACAAAAAGTTTGGGAGAGAAAACAGTCGATTTGGGTTTGTGCTAAGCATAAGATACCTGGACGGAAAGGCCTGTGGTTCTAGAGATGTGCTTGGACTAGAAAACTGTATTTGGGATCCGTAGAAATGTAACTGATACCATACAAGTGAATGCAGTCCAGAGTCTGGGATTTAAGGAGGGGGGTGGATATGGCAGTACTAATGACAGAATCCTGGGCAAATCCGATTTTTCAAGGGAGGAAGAAGAAGACAGCCCTAAGGGAAAAAATCTGAGTAAGAACAACCAGAAATGAAAGGAGAAAAGCAGGGTTGAAATAAGGAATAAGATAACCATATCAAAGGGCATGGGATAGCTATATACACAAAAGCAACAAACAACTGTTCTTTCTGTCAGCCAGAGACATGGTTACTACTAACCATACACTAATTTTTGCACATATAAGAAGTTAGCAGTGTTGTTCAGAGATTTTCTTAATGATTTTTAAGTGCTCTTCAGAGGTGAAATACTTTTTTATTTCAGTAATAGTATCATTCAATGGATAAAAAATAATAATAAAGAAAACTATCTGCTGATTTCTCCAACATGACCCTTAGACATGCATGGGAGGGGGCCTGCGCTGTGGGTTAACACCCTGGCCAGAAGCACCGGCATCCCATCTGGGCGCTGGTTCTATTCCCGGCTGCTCCTCTTCCAATCCAGCTCTCTGCTATAGCCTGGGATAGCAGTAGAAGATGGCCCAAGTCCTTAGGCCCCTGCACTCATGTGGGAAACCTGGAAGAAGCTCCTGGCTCCTGGCTTCGAATCAGCACAGCTCCGGCCATTGTGGCCATCTGAAGAGTGAACCAGTGGATGGAAGACCTCTCTCTCTGTCTCTACCTCTCTCTGTAACTCCATCTTTCAAATAAATAAAAATAAATCTTTTTTAAAAAAAGACATGCATGGGAGAAGGGTAAATTCAACTTTAAATAGTTGTGCTAATTAGCAAGTGTTTGACATGACCAGAAAGATTTGTAGTTACTGAGATAAAGATGTTAAGTCAAATGAATACATTAAAAATAGTATATATTCACATTTCTTTAATTATCTATTTAAACTTGTATCTGAATTATCAGCAGATTAATTTCCCAAGGTGACCAACATTTTGATGAGTATTTACATAAGAGATTTATGTGTGCCAGCTGCTAGACTGTCATAAAAAATAAAAGGTTATGGATATGTAGTTCTTGCTTTAGAAATATTCTGTTTAGATGATCGGCCAGTGTCTTGCTAGACACACAAAGTAAGGAATTGCCATGCAAGGATCCCTGCCCTCCCAAAACAGGGTAGGCTGAGTACTGCCGAAGAAGCCTGGAGACAAGCAAAGAATTGCCTGTGTCCCCTTCAATAATATCACAGTTATTTTTGTTCTGCAACACTCTGAGAAGCTAGATCCAAACTTTGTTAATTATTCCACCTTTGGCTGCAAGTACATGGTTTTATACTTGATGATGATGATGATGACGATAAAAGTAACAGCTAAACATGTATTAGCCACTCATTATGTTCCAGGATTCTGTGTTGAGCACTTTTCATGGATCATGTTTTTTAATCTTCACAACAACTCTTACTCTCCCCCACTTAATAGATGATGCAATGAGGGCTTAGAGAATTAAGTTAACTTGTCCAAGGTCACCGAGCTTGTAAGAGGCAGAGTCAGAACTCAAACCCAGGCGACACTCTTGCACTAAATCCCAGCTCTGAACTTCTCTGTCATCAAAAACAGAACTCCTTTGGAAACGGCACACTTAAAAGATTCCATATTGGTGAGTTTTCACTCTGAGAAGACAAAGAAACGTTGGGGTAGAGGACAGGTTGGGCTCCTTAGAATCCCAAATTAAAAAAAAAAAAAAACACAAATTCTTATTTTTATCATTCCCAATTCTCTATCAACCATGTAAATATTTTTACTATAGGGAACTTTGACTGTAAGAAAAAGGAAACATTTAGAGGAAGAAAAAATTAACTCTTGTGCAGTCGCCTGAGAAATGCATGGAAGATTTCACCTCCTGCTATGAGCTCTGCAGACAGCTCGGGGAAACAGACTGTTTAAAAACAGGCTCTAAACTATATCTTTGCTAAAACTAGCCTCTCTTTCATCAACATTACTAAGCTTATAAAAGAAAATGTCATTTTCCTATCACTATGATACAGGACACTTCAAAGGTAAGTCACGTAATCTTTTTTGTATTGAAATGCAAGTACTTCCTCTTGCTGGTTCAACCTAACTATGGCCACTTCCTGTGCCAATGAAACCTTTACCTATAGCAAGACAGTCCAAGGAAAAAGAGAAATAGAATTCATATTTTGACCTCATCTTAAGACTAATTCTCTCTCCTTGTCCTTAGGAAAGCGGTACTGTGCACACTCCTGCATGTAGAAAAGAACTCTCCGGTTTTCTTCTCTTGGTAGTCTCCACACTTAGTAGAATGGAAGAAAACTGTGTGGCCTTCCCTCCTCTTTCTCCTTCCCCTTAGCCATCTCTTACCCAGTGCAAGGACAAAACACTACCAGTCTGCAACTTCTGTTTATCAAAAAGTATTTATCCTTCACGAACACTCACTATGAAGCCTTTCACGGTTCTGCTCTATATTTTCAGGTACATAAAGGTACATAATGTGCACTCACGTTAGTGGACTTATAAGAAAAAGAAATGAGATTTCTAACTTATCTCCATTTTAGGTAAAGACAACTATAAACACCCAGACCATCCTTATCCTTTTCATAGCCTGCTCCCATTTGCCCTTCCAAACTCTTAGGTCTAAACAATACTGTATAGAAAGAAACTCTGAGGCATAAAACTATTAAGTTAATCACTCAATGTTTCAGTTAATCAGAAAGGCATGCAAAGCTCAAATCCACATGTTCTAACCCCAAATATGCTGTCCTTTGCATCTTCCACAGAAGAAAAAAAATCTATTTTACAAACAAACCTAAAATAGCTACTTTAGTTCACTAATTGCACTACACAACCAAATCCACATCTCAATTTTATTCATCCTGGAATTCACTGCCCAGGAAGAGATAAGACAAAGCATCCAATGCATCTCAAAATACAGCAAGGAGGAGAACACAGGCAGAGGACCTGAAGTTACTTACGTAATATGTAACTATCAAATCAAATGACAGGTGGTGGTTTTTTTAACAACCATACTATAATAAAATGTTCAAGAGTGTGAGATCCTCAAGTGGGATGCTCTACACCTCTTCCAACTATGTTACCATTGCTTAAAACAGAATGCACTTAGTTTTTTAAAGGATCTGTTGAAGCAAATTTTAATTTTGAGGATAGATTTAACTCTTAGAATCAGGCAAAAAAAATCACAAGAGTGCTTCCTAACTATTTAGAAGAGATGGACTATTAAGTCGGGAATAATTGTCATGTATGTGCATGCCCCATATTAGGCTCACTACTAAACCTTCTATGTGTGTTCTCTCACTTATAACCACAACAACCCCATCAGCATTATTACCCCAGGTTTACAGAGGAGGAAATTAAGTTTAGAGAGGTCAATTATCTTGCCCAAGGTCAAACAGTAACTGAACTAGATTCAAACTCGGATCTTCTGGACTCCATAGGACATTGTGAAGAGGCACAAGAACTAGATGGGAGGTGGCCACACACAGCCTCCAATGAACCATTAATCTGGGAATCTGATGAGCCCTCAGTTTACTCAACCTAACTGGTGAACAAGTGACATTCTGCGTTTCATCACATCAAGACTGTCCCCAGGTAAAACTACTGTTTCATGTGTCTCCAAAAATTGGCTTTAATAGCAATTTCAAAGAAGAATTACAGAGCCTTCTAAGTAATGACAGCACTATCAACATAAGCGTGTACTGTTTTGGAAGAAATGAGAGACATTTAGACGAACAAATTCTGGTATTGTATTAACAATCCAAACCCATTGCTTAACAAAAACATCATTTATTTACAATCAGAAGTTTCAGCTCCTGAATCTCTCAAGCGCACTCAGAAAGATTTCACATTCACCAGCCTACCAGCACTTAAGGGGGGCCTACTTGTGCGCACTGCAATCAGACTAGGAGACCGTGTTAGAAACTTCCTCCACCTACAAGGAGTTAGCAGGTTGTTTCCAGCCAAGCACACGGTCAGTCATTGCCAGGGCAACCAAAAGCCCTCCTGTGCTATTTGTTAGAGTTTGTAGGAGATGCCCTACAAAGGAAGCCTGCTCTTTGGAACAAACAACCATGAATTCCATCATTTTCCCGGAGCCCTTTTCACTTTCTTGTAAGCCCCCCACGGCTGCGGTTAGCTTCAGCAGCATTCGTGCGGGTATTCACGAGTTAATTTTCCCCACACAGAATCCAGAATTCTGTCTGGCTCCTTGCTCCCTCCCCCTTCGCTCCCTTCTTGCCTCTTCAACCCGAAGTGGAAACTGCAGACTCAAACTCCCCGATGGCTCCAGCACCAAGCACTGGGCATGCTCAGAAGGCCAGGCAGGCTTTGGTTGCAACTGACAGTTCCCCGCCCCTGATTTGCCGCTGCCCCCCTTCCCCCACTCCAACAAGAAATACTGAAATGTTTATCTGAAAGATACGAGGCCTCTTTTTCCCGAGAATGACCCCATTTTAATTTCATTTCGCAGGGTCCTTCGCTCTGGCGAACCCCCCCGCCAGCCTGGGGCGCACCGCATTATTTTTCAGCACCAGGGACAGCGCCGCGCTGCCATTCCCGGCCGCCCTCCCCCACCTTCTCTTCCGCCCCCCACCCCCCACCCGCCCCAGCCTCAGCCCCCACCCCCGCACCAGCACAATGCCAAGGTCTCCCAGCAGCCGCAAACGCCGCAGCTGCGATAGCTCCCAGCCGGGGGCCGGGCCGGAATGCCGGGCCGGCTGCTACTTACACTGCTCCGCTTTGGTGGACATGGTGCTGTCCAGATGGAAAGGCTTTGCCCCAAAATCTGTGTCGTGTGAGCTCCCTCGCTCCGCCAGCGATGTTGCGAGGAAAAGAGCGCATACCCCCCACCCCCCACCCCCTCGCTTTCCCCCTCCCTTAGGCCCGTGTCGCTACCATTCGGACAAAACGCACATCAAATTGCAGAATTCGGTCCCGGAAGGTTAGGAAATCGCCCCCGGAGAAATGGGTGGGATTTAATAGGCGGCCAAAGGCTTCCTGTCCGTCCCCTCCTGGAGCTGCCCGCGTTGATGTGGGCGGGGAGACCGAAAGGAGAGCGCAGGCTGCGGCTCCTGGTGAAATGGGAAAATGGGCTCGACCGGGGGAGGAGTATTTCCATTCATAAGGCGCACGGAGGGGACGGGTGTTTCCCAGAGAAAAGCCTCTTAAAGTGCCGGAGTCCCCGACCATTTGGAGCTCCCATTGGCGTTCTCCGGGCCTGTAAATCCTGCTCGCCGAGCAGCCCCCGGGGCCTCAACGGGGCGGCCGCAGAGGGACCCAGGTGCGTCCTGCGATTCGTCTCAACCTCCGGGAGGAAGGAGAGGGAGGCGGATCCGGGGCGGGCTGGAGAGGCCGGGCCGGAGGGCGGCGAGGATGTTCCCGAGGAAGGAAGTGCCCAAGGCACCCTCAGCATGGCTTCCCGGCGCGCCGCGTCCGCGCCCCTGCAGCCCTCGCCGGCGCGCGCTCCTGCCCGGGGCTCCCGGGAGCAGGTGCCGACGCTAGGAGTCTGGCGAGGGGAAGGAGGAGATTTCCACGGGTGGTGGAGCCGGACAGGCCCCAGGAGAGGAAGATGAAAGCCTGGAGACTGGAAGAAGCCAGGTGTGCTCCCTGGCTACCACGCGGTTTGGACGTGGGCGCTTAGGAAGCCCCTCTGCTGGGAAACCGAGACCAAGAGGACGGGAAGGGCGTCCTGCATATTAACGGGAAGAAGCCTGGATGCTCACGCAGAGTGCGAGGCAGGCGTTTGGGAACTGGACCCGGAGTGAGGAAGAGCCAGCTCCTACACCCAAATGCACCGGTCACCCTAGAACCAACCCTTTAAACTCCCTACTCGTCGGGTTCTCTATCTGTAAAATGGGAACTGTGAAACCCGCCCCTGTCGCCTCAGGAGTTGGGGGGCTGATCAAAAGGGACAATGGATGTGGACGTCCTGCCCCACGCCAGGTCGGCTTAGCCAAAACTCCAGGAACAGAACCCCGAGTGTTGAGCGGTGATTTCACTTTTGATAACTGTGGCGACCATGTCACTAAAAAACAATGACCTTTGTTTGGGGGTAAAGAATACCAAATTCTGCATATGCACAGAATCTTTTAATTAAACCAATGAAGAAAAAATACTGTGAACAAATGTCAAAATGCTTCTCAGTAGTAAAAAAGAAAAGTTACAGATAGCAGGGAAGTGACCCATTAGGGCGTGCACACAGTGTTTGAGGGTATTGGCAAAAATGTTCATGAAGGGTTAGCAGCCTGGCTCTTCGGATTGCATGTATGTGGATTCTGTCACCTCGCTGATTAGCAAGTTGGGCTGACTAGTGGGACAGACTGTTGTACAATACCGCTGTCATTCCCCAAACTACAGCCCACAGAGAAGTCCCACTCCTTAGACAAATGATTCTGTAAAGACTGCTGCTGAATTTTGGGGAAAAATAAATCAGAATCATTCTGGAGAAAACATGAATATAAGAGAACATTTCTGAGAAGATGACAACGTTTTGTGATTAAAAGAAAGCTCAATGGTTCATGCAAAGATTTCTGCGTTTTGATAATGAAAACAGTAATTGGATTTTTTAAAACAGACTTGGATAACACAGAAATAAAGGACAAAGCGTGTGTTGGAAAACTATTCTCCCTTCCTCTACTTACTAGTCCCTGCTGTTGGCCATGACTTAAACTTCCCATTACTCACAGAGAAAGTATAACGTTACTAAGACCATATACCAGGGAATTTGAATTCCAGGTCTGCTTAAGAGCCATGTGATCCTGTGCAAATCACTTAACTCTTCTAAACCTCAATTCCTCACCTGCAAAAATGGTCATCTCAGTGTCACATTAAAGGCTGTTACCAAGACTGAATGAGTCTACGCATGAGAATCCCAGACAATCCTGCAGTGATGGCTATGGTCAGCACGACTGCTCAAGGTGCACCAACATTCTCACTGTTTCAGACCCTTCAAAGCCTGGAGCCATCTCTGCAACTGAAACCATAACCACCAACCCAGGCTTTCACAACTTCAACCTTGTGAGTTAGAGGGTTAGTGGACCTCTAGTGGGTTAGAGGACCGTGCCCATTACCCAGTTCCTCCACCCTAACAGATGGCCTGAACTCACTGCTTCAAGGCATCAAACACCAACACCCTCACTCTCCTCCTCTTTCTCTGCACCCATCTGTGCCACCCTTCCTCACTACCTCTTCTTCTGTTGCAGAATAGTGCCTCTTCCCATCACCAGATGAAGTGCCCTCTCCTCTCCATCTATGCCTCTAATTACAAACACTCTCATTTACTCTGGAATTCGATCGCAATTATCTCCCCTCTTCCCTGCATTTTAAGGCTCTACCTTTTCATTAGATTTTTTCATCCTGCTCATAAACACTGTAACAATTTTCCATCTTGGGTGCTTAAAGTCCCACTGAGGAAGTGGCGTCCATTTCTTCCCCTGTTGCTCTTACATCCTCACCTTCTTAACCTGCTATCAAATCCTGGCTGAAAGAGCTTCCTTCAACAGTCACCAGAAATTCCTTAGTAGTCAATTACTATGAATTACTCTCTGTATCTGTTGGTGACTAATGCCAGCTTTTGGAATAAATCCCGATTCCTTTTTGAAATTCCCTCTTCCTGCGACTTTTATGATATAATACTCTTCAAAATCTTATCCAAACTTTGTGTTCCTTCTATTGCTTAATGAATTACTTCAAATATATAATATAAAAATAATTTCATAAATACTTATGTTACCACTACCCTGTCCTATCAGGTTAACATTGTATTATATGGCATAAAATATTTTAATTTTCAGAAATAAGAGATATTAGAGATACTGTAAATTCTACAAAAACTCTCCTGAATTTGTTGTTAATTGTGTCCTTATAATTTATACTATTCATTTATTTGTTCAGCAACTACTAACTGAGTAACTACTATATGCCAAATACTGTTCTGGCACTGAGGATACTTCAGTGAACAGAGAACAGAAATCTCCACTCATGGACCTAACATTTTAATGGGAAAGTAAAAATAAATTAAATACATAAAACACTTAGTATATTAAGTATTGGTATGTACTAAAAAGAAAAATATTAAACTAAGAGAAATATTTTGTAGATAGGGGTTAGAATTTTGAATAGGGTAGAATTTTAGATAAAGTAAGCTACAGATTACTATATGTATTTATATAAGCAATTTATATAGTTTCATGTGTTTTTAACTATATAATGAATACAATGTAACATCTTTTTAAAATTTATGCTTTTGTTCAATATTACATTTTTACTTAATTGTGTTGATGAAGCACTGATTTATTCATTTTTACTACTCTATAGTATTTCATTTTAGAAATGTCTCACAAATTATCAACTCACTATAGAGTGATAGAAATTTTGTTCCCAATTCTTTGCTATTATCAAAAAAAATCGCAATGAACATTCTTACATATGTGTTGTATGTATATGTGTAAGAATTCTCTAGGATATGTTTGACTTCGACTTTTATTAGGAACTGCCTAATTTTTCATTGTAATGACTACACCAAATTAGTCTCTCCATATTCCACTTCCTCTATGGTCAAATAAATGACTGTCAGGTCTACCCTCTCAAAGACAACAACTATAAATTCTGAATAAAAGATTTAAAAAAAAAAAAAAACTACCTGAAAGAATTGAAGACTCTGGAGGGCATCAACACTCAGAAGAAGGGTGAGCTTCAATTCTTACAGCCTTTAACCTGAAGGACATAACACATTATACCTAAAGATGCCAGTACCCTACTCACAGCCTTTTTTATCTGAAGTACAAAACCCCACAGTTTAAATCAACCATATCCACCAGAAAGGAATGGAGGAACTATTTGAAAAAGCCAGATTAAAGGAGAGAGCAATTATATATCTCTGCTCAGACCTCTAGCTGATCTCTGAACCACCCATGTGCAGAGACCCAGTTAAGGATAAAAGAACTAAAATGAGCATTTGAACTGCCACCCGAGTGTTAGGTTGTAGCTTATGTTCCATTACATTAGTTTCTTGCTTAATAAAAAAAATCAACACTCTTCACAGGAAAATAACACAATGCAGAGTTGCCACAGCATATCATTCACAGTGTCCAAGGTACAATCTAAAATTACTTGACAGAAATGTGACCTATTTACCTTCATCAAGACAACAGAAAATGAGCACAAGATGATGCATATGCAGTAATTAGCAAACAAAGAATTTAAATCATCTGTTTCTGTTCAATGAGATAAAAGAAAATATTATCATAATGACTGTAAAAACAGGAATGTTAGCAGAGAAATATAAACTATAAAAGGCTGCATATTATAGATATTAAAATAGTGTATGGGCATATTGGCAAACTGCAGAAAACAGATGAAACAGAAAGTGAACTGACAGATAAATCAATAGAAATGATCAATCTGAAGAACGAGAAAAAGAAAAACAAAGTGAACAGAACCCAGGGGTCTGTGAGACAAGAGGAAATGGCCTAACCTGCATGTAATCATTGTCACAGAAAGAAAGGGTACAGGGGTTTAAGGAAGCAAATTAGAATGCTCCAAGGTTATATGAAAAAGAAATTAAAGGTTCAAAAAGAAGTACAAGCCACCAAGCAAGATAACACAATGAAAACAAAAGATAAAGAAGAAATCTTGGCAGGGCTGGTGCTGTGGCTCAGCAAGTTAAATTGCCTGCTGCACCGGCATGCCATACGGGTACCGGTTCGAGTCCTGGCTGCTCCACTTCCAATCTCCCTCTTTCTATATAACTCTGGCTTTCAAATAAATAAATAAATATTTAATTTTAAAATAATAAGAAATCTTGGAAGCAATTAGAGACGAATGGTACACATTTCATACAAGTGGATATCCACTCAAACGAACGCTGGCTTTTAATCAGAAATAACAGAGATCAGAAGACAAGGAGCCAATATCTCTAGAGTGCTAAAAGAAAAGTCTAAGCTGTATTCTATATCCAGCAAAAATGAAAACAAAATACATTTTCAAATAGAGGAAAACTAAGAATTTGTCACCTGCAGACTTGTGTTACAAGAATTGCTAAAGGGAGTTCTCCAGGCTGAAGGAAAATGACGCCAGATGAAGACGCAAGTCTTCTGAGAGTCTCTGGTTTGAGTTTTCACTTTGCTTACAAAGACTTTTGTTGAACAGATTTTTACATTTTAGCCTATTACATGAGTTTCAGAATCAACTTACCCAAGAGTTTGCTGAAATTTTTATTGAAATTACGTTGGATTCAGGAATACATTCAGAGATAATTGATATTTCGAGCGTTCCCCTTCATGAACGTGATTTCTCTTTCCATGTGTAAGGAAACAAGAGCAGGACAGGGAGGAGGTAAGAGACAAATTCCCAGGCAGAGCAAGTTTATTCAAAAGGGAAGAAAGCAAAGAGTGCCTCACCCGCTGGCGTGGATGTAGGGCGAATTCATGGCAGAAAGCAAGAACTCAGGTACAGGCTGGGTTGACATAGTCTAAGTCAGACGGAGGCCATGACAGGGAGGGCTGGGCTGGCTTGTGGCGACTTTTCTCTCTGGGAGTCAATGGTGGGGGAAAGTTGAGCTGGTCCGGGCCAGGGTAGGGGTGAATTTAAGGTACTTGAAGAAAAATAGTATGATAAAAATCAGTATAATTCCAAAATTTCTGCCATCTCTGAGCCTTTTCAGATTGTACTTTGTCTTGCCTTTTAAAATGCCTTATATTTTTTGTTGAAAGCAAGCATTATGAACTTATATTGGGTACTAGGAGTTGAGGAAAACAGGCCTTTACTGTGACACTTAATGCTTGTGTTTCATGCTTATTTGACCAGGAGTCAGTCTGTTTAATATTGGCTGTGCCCACAGTTGCAAGAAGTTCACATTTCCTCTACTGTCCTTGCTTGGTCTCCCGTTGTCTTTGAGTTTCCCTAGAAATTCTTTCTTAAATATTTTGCATCCCACTTGAGTTTCTTAAGGTTCTTCCATACCCAGTATGTGAAACATGAGGGCTAGCATGAGCTACAATTTTCTAAGAGCCTTTCCCCTAACTCAGATGAAATTCTGGTAGTTTTCCTTAAGAACAGGCCTTTGTTACGGAGAACAACCACTCTGGTGGTTCATTTTCATTTGATTTTGAGTATTTTTCTAATTGGCATTGTGATTTGCTCTTTAAATCAAACATACAGAATTTTATTGCTATTTTTACTGTGGATTTCTAATTAAATTATATTATAGTCAGAGAACATGGCCAAGACAATATTAGTTCTTTGAATTTCAGACTTTGTGACATAAGATGGTCAATTTTTGTAATGTTCCCAGATCCTTGGAACATTCTCTAGTTGTTTTTGTTGATTGTGAATAGAAAATTTCTATATCTTTGCTAATTTTGGGGATGCTTATTAGTTTCTCACACTTAATTGTTTTCATTCATTTCTCCTTGTAATTCTGTCAGCTTTTAATTATAGATTAAACATGTGATATATATATTTAAAGATAATATTGTTAAAGGAAACCATGTTTATACTCATTACATATTGGTGGATTGTCTTAATATGTTGCAGACTTATTTGTTATTTCAAGTTATTTTGCCTTAAATCCCAATTTGCAATGATACACCTACAATAGCTTTTAAAATTTAGTGTTTTGCTTAGTGTTTCCTTTGCACAGCATTTCCCATCCCTTAATTTTCATCCATTCCTTGTGGTTTTAATTTTGTCTCCATGGTTTTAATTTTGTCTCTCTTAAGCAGCAAATAACTGACTTTCTAATTCACTCTGATACTCTCTTTCATGAATAGATGGGTTAAATCTTTAAATTTCTTTTTCAAAATAATTTTTTCACTTGAAAGGAAGGGAGAAGGAGACAGACAGAGATCTTCCATCACTGGTTCACTCCCCCAAATGCCCACAACAGCCGGGGTTGGGCCAGGCTGAAGCCAGAAGTCTGAAACTCAATCCAGATTTCCCACGTGGGTGGCAGGGACCCAAGTCCTTGAGGTATCACCTCCTACTTTCCAGGGTGCACATTAACAGGAAGCTGGAATCAGAAGCAGAGCAGGAACTCAAGTCCACCCACTCCAAAGGAAAATGTGGATGTCTGAGGCCATGTCTTAACCACTTTGCCAAATGGTCAAACCTGATTATTCCTTTTCAAAAAGGTACATATGGTTTTGTTGGTCTTTCTACATCTGAAAGTGTGTCTCTTTTGTACACATTCTTTTTTTAAGATTTATTTATTTATTTGAAAGCCAGAGTTACACAGAGAGAGAGGAGAGGCAGAGAGAAAGAGAGAGAGGTCTTCCATTCGATTACTCCCCAATTGGCCGCAACAGCCAGAGCTGCACCAATCTAAAGGAAGGAGCCAGGAGCTTCTTCTGGGTCTCCCAGATGGGAGCAGGGGCCCAAGGACTTGGGCCATCTTCTACTGCTTTCCCAGGCCCTAGCAGAGAGCTGGATCGGAAGGGGAGCATCCGGTTCTCAAACCGGCGCCCATATGGGATGCCGGCACTTCAGGCCAGGGCATTAACCCACTTTGCCACAGCACCAGCCCCTTGTCCACATTCTTAATGGTATTATTTAACTAGGCAGAAAATTCTAACTAAAAATCATTTTATCTTCAGCATTTTGAAGGTATTAACTCCTTATTTTCTGGATTCCTTTATATATGAGAAATCTGCTACATTCTAATTGCCTTTTTATTAAAATCCACTGTTTCCCTCTCCAGTAGCTTTGAAATACCATTTTGATCCTCAGTGTTCTGCCAATCCAATGAAATCCTCATGTAGATTTATTTTAGTCTTTTTTGGTGTTGAAATGTACTTTCTATCTGAGAACTCATACACTTTTTAATTCTGAAAATTGTCTGCCATTATCTCTTAAATTTCCTTCCTCACATCTCATTTTTCTTGTTATGGGACTCCTGTTTTATATTTAAGAACATCTTGTTCTACCCATATCTTAACTGCTTCTTTATATTCCTTATCATTTTAACTCTCCTGGTACATCCTGAGTGACTTCCTCAGATCTGTTTTCCAATTCATTGATTCCCTTTTTGTCTATATGGTATGTCTCCCCACTATTTAATTTTTATTTCAATAATGTATATATTCATTTTCACATGCCTAATTGTATTTTTCATATATACCTATCCTCATTTCATATCTGCTTCATTATTGTTTATATTTTTTAAAACTTTATTGACTTACTTGAAATGGAGAGATGGAGGGGGGGAGAGAGAGAGAGAGAATCTTCCATCTGCTGATTCACTCCACAAAGCTCCTAACAGCCAGAATGAGTCAGGTCAAAACCAGGACCTTAGATTCTTTCTGGGTCTCCCTCATGGGCAGCAGAGACCCAACTACTTGAACCATTACCTGCTGCCTCCCACTGGGTGCACAAACAGGAAGCAGAGCCAGGACTTGAATCCAGAGACTCCAATATGGGATGTAGGCACCCCAAGTAAATCTTAACTGCTGCACCAAAAACCTGCCTCCAATTGTTTGCAATTTCTGCACCTCCTTCTGGGTTTTAGTCCTTCATTCAATACCAAACATACTGGTTTTAAGGTCTTTGACATCTTGCTCCATAAAAATTGTATTTAGAGCAAATTTGTATTCTTGCAGTTTTTTTCCCCTTTCACTGTGTTTCTTCCATTAAATTACTTTGTGAGATCATGGTGGGATATACCTTATGGGAGGTTTTTGTTCTTATTTTCTCTCTCTTCTAGTCCTCTGATTTCACCCTTCCCTGTCTAGTAGTTTGTGGCTTATCTGTTTGTTTCTACCTAGCTCCCTGGGAAGACAGTCCAAAATCAGATCTTATAGCAGCAGATAAGTGCATTAAACAGAGACATCATGAACCTGGTCACAAGTCATTGGGTAGTTAGTTTCAGCCTGAGTCTCATATCTCCCTGAACCTTCCGTCTTATAATATGTTCTAAGCTGTATGAATCTCATGAAGGAACCAACAATTATTTTCAAATTCTTTTCTTGAGATGGAATGGGGCTAATACTTGTCTTACATGGAACACGTTTATCTCAGTTATCCTGCAGGAGCCAATTCCAAATTGCCATTGTCTGCTTTCAGCCTGGGATCTGGAATGTCTGTAGCATCAACCCTACGCACAAATTTGCATTTCTGTTCAGTTTCTGGTGCCCATTTATATTGTTTTATTTTGAGCTTACCATATTTAAAGATTATTATTTAGTTAGTTAAAAGACACAGAAACTTGGGGCCAGTGCTGTGGCGCACCAGGTTAACACCCTGGCCTGAAGCGCTGGCATCCCATATGGAGGCCGGTTCTATTCCTGGCTGCTCTTCTTTCAAACCAGCTCTCTGCTATGGCCCGGGAAAGCAGTAGAAGACGGCCCAAGTGCTTGGGCCCCTGCAACGATGTGGGAGACCCGGAGGAAGCTCCTGCCTCCTGGCTTTGGATCAGCGCAGCTCTGGCCGTTGTGGCCATCTGGGGAGTGAACCAGTGGATGGAAGACCTCTCTCTCTGTCTCTACCTCTCTCTGTAACTCTGTCTTTCAAATAAATAAAAATAAATCTTTAAAAAGAAAAAAAAAAAAAACAGGGACAGAGAGTTTCCATTCTCAAGCTCAACGCTCACTTCAGCCCATGTCAGTGGCCAAAGCCAGAGTCCAGGAGCTAACAACTCAATCTAGGTCTCCCAGGTGGTGGCAAGAACTCAATTACTTGAGCCATCACACTGCCTCCCATGGTCCACATTAGCAGAAAGCTTGGGTTGGGGACCAGAGCTCAGAAATGAACCCAAATCCTCCAATGAAGAGCACGGGTGTCTTAAACAGTGTCTTAACCTCTACTCTTCAACATTGTTTTATTTTTTTTAATATTTATTTATTTGGGGCCATCACTGTGGTATAGTGGGTAAAGCCACCATCTGCAGTGCTGGCATCCCATATGGGCGCCAGTTCAATCTCGGCTATTCCACTTCTGATCCAGCTCTCTGCTTTGGCCTGGGAAAGCAGTAGATGACCCAAGTCCTTGGGCCCCTGCACCCATGTGGGAGACCTTGAAGAAGCTCCTGGCTCCTGGCTTCATATTGGTGCAACTACAGCTGTTGCGGCCAATTGGGGAGTGAACCAGTGCATGAAAGACTTTCTCCCTCTCTCTCTGTGTGTGTGTGTGTGTGTGTGTGTGTCTACTTCTCTGTAACTCTACCTTTCAAATAAATAAATAAATATTTTTAAGAAAGATTTATTTATTTATTTGAAAGAGTTACACAGAGAAAGAAGGTGAGGCTGAGAGAGAGAGAGAGAGAGATTCCATCCACTGGTTCACTCCCCAAATGGCCACAACAGCTGGAGCTGAGCCAATACAAAGCCAGGAGCCAGGAGCTTCTTCCAGGTTTCCCATGGGGGTACAAGGGCCCAAGCACTTGGGCCATCTTCTACTGATACCCCAGGCCATAGCAGAGAGCTGGATCAGAAGTAGAACAGCAAGGTCTTGAACTGGCACCCATATGGGATGCCAGCACTGCAGGCAGCAGCTTTACCAACTATGCTAGAGTGCCAGCCCCTTAAGCATTGTTTTTTCTATAAGTCCTATTAGTCTGTGACTCAATGAATGAGCATAATGCCACCCTGGACAAGTAAAACATCTATTTCTTCATTCTCTGCCTTCTACCCTCAAAGGAATAAGTAGTTGTTCAAAGACTTGCCTTTATAATTCTTTTCTTTTCTCTAAGACCTCTTTTCCTTTGGATATTTTTTTTAATTCCTATGCTTCAACTACAACTTACATGTTGAAGATTCTCAAATCTTTCATTTTTGGGGCCCAGTCACATCCATATTTTAACTTTTTGATAGATGTTCATAAGTAGATACCACATTAGTACCTTAAACTCAACATGTAGAAACCATGCATGTTTTTCCTAAGTCCAACACCTCTTACGGATTTTATTTCCCATAATGAGGTTTCACTGCCATTGCTACCCAGACTTGAAATCTGAATGCTGTCTTAATCCCCAGTGCTTCATCCGTACAATCCAATCAGGCTTCAAGTCCTGTAGTTGCTCTCGGAATCACCCCTGAACTCATTTCTTTCATTCCACATTTCTCGCCATGACATTAATTCATTTCTTCTTGATATCACCCGTGGGTCACTGATCTCTCCCCTGATGAGTCCCCTGAGGCTGCTCTCACTCCTCTCTGACCTGTTCTTCACGCTTCCCCCAGAGTGATTTAGAGTCTTCATCTTGAAGCAATCTACATACCATGGATTCCACCACTCTAGCATAAAGTCAAACGCATCTCTATGTGTTTTCCTCATCATTAAATCTATATTCATGGCCGGCCCTGCAGCTCACTAGGCTAATCCTCCACCTGTGGCACCGGCACACCGGGTTCTAGTCCCTGTCGGGGCACCGGATTCTGTCCCAGTCGCTCCTCTTCCAGGCCAACTCTCTGCTGTGGCCTGGGAGTGCAGTGGAGGATGGACCAGGTGCTTGGGCCCTGCACCCCATGGGAGACCAGGAGAAGCACCTGGCTCCTGTCATCAGATCAGTGCGGTGCACCGGACACAGCGCGCCGGCCACAGCGGCCATTGGAGGGTGAACCAATGGCAAAGGAAGACCTTTCTCTGTCTCTCTTTCTCACTGTCCACTCTGCCTGTCAAAAAAATAATAATAATAAAAAATAAAAAAATAAATCTGCATTCATACCATTTTCTTCCCTACATTTCTACCTTTAAAGTTCACCTTTCTTCTGCTCAACTGCCCCTTCATCTATGAATTCTTCCCTGATCAATTCACTCATAAGAAATTTCTCATCTGTCTGAACTCCCAGACTGCTCTGCCTGAACCATTCACATTGCACATGCCTTATTTATTTATTTAAAAATCAGAATTACAGAAAGAGATACCTTCCATCCACTGGTTCACTCCATAAATGGTTGCTATGGCTGAGACTGGACTAGGCTGAAGCTATGAGCCAGGAGCTTCTTCCAGGTCTCCCACATGGGTGCAAGGGCCCAAGAACTTGGGCCATCCTCCATTGCTTTCTTATTCTATCAGCAGGGAACTGGATTGGAAGTGAAGCATCTGGGATATGAACCAGCACCCGTGTGCTTTTACCCACTATGCCACAACACCAGCCCTGGCACTTGTCTGTTAGCATGAGCCCTCTTTATCTCTTTACTGTCAGATTCTTGGGGATTATTGTAGTTTAAACAGGATTTGGCTCCCCAAACTCACATAAATGTTTAAACCTCAAAGTCTTAATGGTTGGAGACTGGAGTTGTGGCACAGTGGGTTAAGCCACTGCCTGCAATGCTGGCATCCAATATGGGTGCCAGTTCCAGTCCCAGCTACTCCATTTCTGATCTAGCTCCCCAAAGCATGCCTGGGAAAGCAGTAGGAAATGGCTCAACCACGTGGGAGACCTGGAAGACACTCTTGGTTCCTGGCTTCGGCCTGGCCCAGCCCCATCCATTGCTACCATCTGAGGAGTGAATCAGCAGATGGAAGATCTCTCTTTCTCTGTCTCTCCCTCTCTCTCTCTAACTCTGCCTTTCAAATAAATAAAATAATTCTTTAAAAATAAACAAACAAATAAATAAAATAGGGTTAATTCTGACTACCTCAAAAGATCAGCTGTGAGGATTAGATGAAATCCACATAGAAACTACTTGCTATGTATCAAGAGTCTAACAAAATTAGGGCTCTTTTTGTTTCTAGAGCAGAAAGAATGGAATAGAAAGAAAGATGTTTAGGAAAAAAAATGACTACAGAACTGACAGACCATTAATTCACGATGTCTATCTTGAACAGTGTCCAGCAGTCATTTCTGCTCTTTCCTTTCCATTCCCCAGTAGCCTTACATCATTCTATCCTGGAGATTTTCTTACTTTCAAATACTAATCAACCAAGAAATTTAATGAGACCCAAAATGAGTTCCCATGTTTACCCCGACACACACCTTTCCATTTCATCTTCATTTCTACCCTGGTGTCTGTGCATATATGCAACGATTGTACAGCCTCCTCCTGTCAAAACCCCATATTTTATTCAAGAGCAGTGTTCCCTTGTAAATGAAGACCTTCCTGGCTGCTGAAGCGGTTATTGATCTCTCTCTCTCCTTTAAAAGCTTCTAGTATTTAGAGTTCCAAAATTCAGGAAAATCACAAATTGTCTTGGCATTATTCAATGTTTCTTCATGGTGTTTGCTTTGCCAAACTAGAAGTAGTTAACCTGGTGCACTTCTTATGAGCCACAGTACTTGCTGCACACTGTCCTCAGGAACATGTAGTGGACATCACATAAATGGAGTTCTTTGGTCCAGTTTGCCATACATAGTCTCATTCATGAACCAATCACTTGATCCTGTTTTTTGATTATCTACCAATTCATCAAATGGTATTATCTACCAATTCCTCAATATAGACTCTATAATCTTCTATTTCTGCTCACATTGTGCCTTTCCAAATCTATAAACAATGTTGTAATCCAGGCTATGACCTTGCCTCTTCTACATACTCTTGCACTTCTCTATCATGGATGCCTTATTTTAGATTTTCTTGACTCACTATCCTCGTTATACTTGACCTTGTGCCTAGAGCAACATTCCATCTGGTTAGCTTATCCCTATCCTGTAGATGTCACCAAATTGAAAGACTTCTGTGGCACACAAAAAGTATTATGCTTCTACACACCTGTATCATGCAAAAATTAAGAAATGGTTACTAGGGGGGCCAGCACTGTGGCACAGTAGGTTAATCCTCTGCCTGCGGCACTGGCATCCCATATGGACACTGGTTCTAGTCCTGGCTGCTCCTCTTCCAATCCAGCTCTCTGCTGTGACCTGGGAAAGCAGTGGAAGATGGTCCAAGTCCTTGGGCCCCTGCACCCGCATGTGGAGGCCAGGAAGAATCACGTGGCTCCTGGCTTTGGATCGATGCAGCTTCGGCCATTGTGGCCATTTGGGGAGTGAACCAATGCACGGAAGACCTTTCTCTCTGTCTCTCCCTCTCACTGTCTGTAACTCTACCTATTAAATAAATAAATAAAATCTTAAAATAAAAAGAAATGGTTACTAGGAAGACATCAATGAAAATGGCAGAGTAAGGAATTCTAAAATTTCTCCTCCAGAAAAAAACAAAGAGAAAACTGGCAAGAATTGTCAGAATCAACCGTCTCAGAAATCTGGAAGTTAACTATAGGTTGCAGCAATCCAGGCAGCATTCACACAAGAAAAAATGGCTGAGCTCAGTAAGAGTAGAGCCCTGTGATGTGCTAATTCACCCAGCCCCACCCCCCACTCTGCAGATCCTCAGCAGTCTTGAAAGCCAACAGGCGACGAGCAGCTGACAGCTTCTGAAGGGAGAAGAATCCGACCGGGCCTTCTTCAAAGCTCCATTCCCAGAGGATCATGTTATTTGATCTGCCTGGTGGTTCCCTAGAAGATCTCTCAAACTGTCTGTATTTTACCCGACTCAGGGCTTGCACAAGTGCAGATTCAATAAGGCTTTTCCCAAGGCATTTGTCAGGAACAATTAAGGCAACCGTTCAACTTCACAACTGCCTGAAGAGTTGGATAATAATTGGGGCAAACAATAGACTAACCAAAGAGCTTAAAAGGAAAAGATGGTAAATGAGATGTCCTAAGGTTTTTGACTGGTTTAAGTATGACCCTTTGAATCTAGAAGGCCACCCATATATGTAAGGTTATGTCCATATCCATGAGGGACAACATACTAGGAAAAACCTGAGAAGGTCCGCTCACCTTGGGCTGACCTTGAAGCATTGCATAAGCAGTAAGTAAAGGCTAAGATAGTGTTGTCAGCTGCCTGGCTGAGTTGATGGTGTGCCACACACACACACACACACACACACACACAGAGGTGTAGGTTCTCAGCAAAGACTACAACATACACACACAAACACCGCGGGAGAGAGAGAGAGAGAGAGAGAGAGAGAGAGAGATACAGGTTTTCAGCAGAGACTAGAAAGCCGATTGGTCCTAGGCAATAAAGGAAATCTCCATCCAATAGTTCACTAACCACTAAATTACCCAAGTATACTTCAGAAAAGTCACTAAACAAATGAAAATAAACTGTAACAACAAAAAACCCTGGATAGAGGGTAAAAATCTGGCTTCCAGAGTTACCAAGTATATTATTTTAAATGTCTATTTTTTTTTTTGACAGGCAGAGTGGACAGTGAGAGAGAGAGACAGAGAGAGAAAGGTCTTCCTTTGCCGTTGGTTCACCCTCCAATGGCCGCCGCTGCAGCCGGCACACCGCACTGATCCGATGGCAGGAGCCAGGAGCCAGGTGCTTTTCCTGGTCTCCCATGGGGTGCAGGGCCCAAGCACCTGGGCCATCCTCCACTGCACTCCCTGGCCACAGCAGAGGGCTGGCCTGGAAGAGGGGCAACTGGGACAGAATCCGGCGCCCCGACCGGGACTAGAACCCGGTGTGCCGGCGCCGCAAGGTGGAGGATTAGCCTATTGAGCCACGGCGCCGGCCTTAAATGTCTATTTTTTCAACAAATACCTATGAAACAAGCAAAGAAACAAGAAGTATAAGCCATAAAAAGGAAAAAATGCAATCAATAGAAACTGGCCCAAAGAAAGCTTAGACATTATACTTACTAGACAAAAACTCAAATCAGTTCTTTAAAATATGTTCAAAGAACTAAAGGAACCCATATCTAAAGAACTAAGGGGAAACATGTAAATGATGTATAACTAAATAGGAAATATAAAGAGAAAAAATGGAGCATCAAAAGAAACTCTGGAGTTGAAAATGACAAAAAGTTCACCAGACAATCTCAACAGAAGACTTAGAAAGACAGAGAAAATCATCAGTGAACTCGAAGACAAGTCCATTCAGAGTGTTCAGTCTGATTAATAGAAAAAAGAGAATTGAGAAAAATTAACAGAATTTCATTGACATATGAGAGAGCATTAAGCACCTTAGAAGAAAATAAGAGAAAGATACAGAAAGAATCTTGGAAGAATTACTATTAAACAGTTCCCAAATTAGATGCAAAACACTAATTCTCACTTTCACAAGCTCAACTCCAAGTATAGCAAACGTAGAAAGACCCATGCCTAGTTGCATCGTAATCAAACTATCAAGAGACAAAGACAAAGAGAATCTTAGAAGCAACAAGAACTAAGCAACTCATTACAAACGTATGATACTCAATAATGTCAAAACTGATTTCTCATCATAAACCACAGAGACTAGAAATAGTAAATAAAATATTGAAAGTACTGATGGGCCTGGCACTGTGGCATAGAAGGAAAAGCCACTGCCTGCAATGCCAGCATCCCATATGGGCACCAGTTTGTATCCTGGCTGCTCGACTTCCAATCCAGCTCTCTGCTGTGGCCTGGGAAAGCAGTAGAAGATGTCCCAAGTCCTTGGGCCCCTGCACCTGTGTGGCAGACCCGGAAGAAGCTCCTGGCTCCTGGCTTCTGATTGGCGCAGCTCTGGCCATTGTGGTCAACTGGGGAGCGAACCAGAGGATGGAAGGAGGACCTCTCTCTTTGCCTCTCCTCTCTGCCTCTCCTCTCTGTGTAACTCTGACTTTCAAATAAATACATAAATATTTTTTTAAAAGTGCTGAAAGAAAGAAAAGCTATCAACCATGAAGTCTACATCAAACAAAACTGTCTTCAAAAATGATAGTAGGGCTAGACTTTCTGCCTAATGGTTAAGCCACCAACTGAGATACCACATCTCATATTGAACATCTTGGGTAAACCCTGGCTCCCTCCTAATACCAACTTCCTACTAATACATATACTGGGAGCCAACAGATAATGGCTCAAGTAGTTGGGTCCCTGCCATACAAATGGGAGTTCCTACTTACTGCTTCCTCCTGGGAAGTGAACCAATATGCGGGAATTCTCTCTGATGTGTGTATATGTTCTTCTCTCCCCTGGTTTTCAAATAGTTTTCTTGAATGAAAGCAAATTAAGACACTTCCAGATAAACAAAAACCAAAACCTGGAGAAATCTTCACTAGCAGACTTTCCTAGAATAAATATTAAAGGAACTCCTTAAAATTAAATTAGGGTTCAGCTCTGTGGCATGGCGGGTAAAGCTCTCTGCTATGACCTGGGAAAGCAGTAGAAGACGACCCAAGTGCTTGGGCCCCTGCACACACGTAGGAGGCCCGAAAGAAGCTCCTGGCTCCTGGCTCCTGGCTCCTGGCTTCAGATCAGTGCAGCTCAGCCATTGCAGCCAATTGGGGAGTGAAACAGCAGATGGAAGACCTCTCTCTCTTCGCCTCTCCTTCTCTCTGTGTGTAACTCTGACTTTCAAATAAATAAATAAATAAATATTAAATGAAATAAACCTAGAGAGTAACTCAAATCCACTAGAAGACATCAAAATCACAGAAGACATAACTAGGTAGATAGATAAAAATAAAAGAAAGTAATAATGTTTCTTGTTTGTAAACTATAGGATTTCCATTGAAAACTTATGTTGATATGAGAATAAAATCCATGAAAGTCCTTAAAAAATACCTGGCACATAGTATGAGGGGACATTAAATATTCACAAAAAATAGAATTAAAAGATAAATTTACTTTGTCACAAAAATTTTAAGGTGCAAGTATTGTGGCACTAGCAGGGTAAGCTACCACTTGGGGTGCCTGCATCCCGCATAAGAATACCTGCGCTGAGTCCTGACTCCACTTCTGGTTACAGCTTCCTACTAAAGCACACCCTGGAAGGCAGCAGATAATGCCCCAGTATTAGGGTTCCTGCCATCCACATAGGCGACCAAGATGGAGTTCCTGGATACTGGCCCTGTCTGCTCTAGCCTTGGCTGTGGCAGGCATTTGAGGAATGAAAAAGAGATGGAAGAGATCTCTTTCTCTCTGTTTCTCCCTCTCTGTCACTCCGCCTTTCAAATAAATAAATAACTCTTTTAAAAATTGCTTTAAAATTGATACATAATATTTTCCATATTATGCATTCTCCATGAACTTTTTGAAGACCCAACATAATGTATTTAATAATGTAAGAATTATTATTGTTTTTCATTACAATCCACGTAAGACATCAGTGTAGCTAAATCAGCCAACTCTAACCTGAAGATCAATGGGATAATGGATTTCACAGCCAAAAAGCCTTCATTTCCACCTCAGAATGTGGTGGGACTTCTGGCAGAAGCTCAGAGTATCAGAGAAGTCTTGAGTGCTAGGAATTTGGTTTAGAAGACAGTTAGCTTGAACATACAGCAGAATGACCAGATGTCCTAAAGAAATCTGACAAAACTGGACTGCAATGTGAATAGAAGGGGAATCGCTGAAATAATACTAAGAGTGATGGCTGAAATAAAGGAACAACAAGAACTTCCTAAATTAAAAAAAAAACTGAAAAATTGGGTAAAAGCAAGCAAAAGTATAAATATTTTCTAGAAGGAAAATGTTCAATGACAATCAAAAGAAAATGAATTCTTGAATTTTTAATAATGCACCTTTAAAAAATAGTTTCAAATTAATTGTTCCCATAAACAGAATATTCTAGGAAAAATGCTAAACTAAAAAATTCCAACCAACCTACCTAGAGATGTCTGAACACATGTTATTTACTTGATTGTGCTCCTGAGATGTAATTTCACCCAGAAAAGTGGCAAAAATACATACATAATGCTTTACTGGCTTCATCTCTAAATTACTCTTGACAATTAAAAATTTTGGAAACAAGCCTATGTCATTTGGCTCAGTTTGATAAAGAAGGGAATTCTGTTTCCTTTGTTAATTATAGGCAACTGTGACCTTTATTCTCAATAAAATATTAATGGAAACAATCTAAGGTAAGAACCAACTTCTGAAAAGAGCCCTACTGAACAAGAAATGCTCACTGAATCCTGCTATGTGTCATATCTTTGCTGTCCGTTCTCTGGAGTATCATAGTCTACCTGCTACTCTTCATGTGTAACTTAATCATGATTTGCTGTGCTCCTCATTATTGACTTTTCTTCCAAGAAAACTCATCTCAAGAAAATGAACATTCTACCTCCTCATTTTTGATAAAACTATTCTAATACATCATGCCACTGAAGGCCAAGGGGAACATTCCCATATATTGTCTTCTTGAAAAAGATACTTAACAAGAGGCAGACATTGGGCTCAGCAGGTTAAATCACCACTTGGAACACTGGCATCCCATTTCAGAGTGCCAGGGATCAACCCCCATTTCTGCCCCTGCTCCTGATACAGCTTCCTGCTAATGCATGGGGGGCAGCAGGTGATGTCTCAAGTACTTGAGTACCTGTGGGAAATCCAGATGGAGTTCCTGGTTCCTGATCTTGGCTTGGTCCAACCTTAGCTGTTGTGGGTAGTTGGGGAGTGAACCAGTGATGAAAGATCTCTCTCTCTCTCTCTCTCTATCTCTCTCTCTCTCTCTCAGTTTTACTCTATTGGTCTTTGCTGCTCTGTCTTGAAAATAAAAAAATATTTTTTAAAAGATACTTATAAGGTAGGGGTCTTGCTTCATACTTCTGCATGTGGGAATCCAGTTTTCCCAGAACCATTTGTTGAATAGACTGTCCGTGCTCCAGGAGTTGGTTTTAGCTCCTTGATCAAATATATATTGGCCATAGATGTTTGGATTGATTTCTGGTGTTTCTATTCTGTTCCATTGGTCTATCCATCTGTTTCTGCCAGTATCATGCTGTTTTAATTATAACTGCCCTATAGTATGTCCTGAAATCTGGTATTGTGATGCCTCCGGCTTTGTTTTTGTTGTACAAGATTGCTTTAGCTATTCAAGGACTCCTGTGCCTCTATATGAATTTCAGCATCATTTTTTCCAGATCTGAGAAGAATGTCTTTGGTATTTTGATTGGTATCGCATTTAATCTATAAATTGCTTTTGAGAGAATGGACATTTTGATGATATTGATTCTTCCAATCCATGGGCATGGAAGATTTTTCCATTTTTTGGTATCCTCTTCTATTTCTTTCTTTAAGATTTTATAATTCTCATTGTAGAGATCTTTAACGTCCTTGGTTAAGTTTATTCCAAGGTATTTGATTGTTTTTATAGCTATTGTGAATGGGATTGATATTAGCAGTTCTTTCTCAGCTGTGGCATTGCCTGTGTATACAAAGGCTATTGATCTTTGTGCATTGATTTTATATCCTGTTACTTTGCCAAACTCTTCTATGAGTTCCAATAGTCTCATATTAGAATTCTTTAGATCCCCTAAATAAAGAATCATATCATCTGCAAAGAGGGATAGTTTGACTTCTTCCTTCCCAATTTGTATCCCTATAATTTCTTTTTCTTGCCTAATGGCTCTGCCTAAAATTTCCAGTACTATATTGAACGGCAGTGGTGAGAGTGGGCATCTCTGTCTGGTGCAGGATCTCAGTGGAAATGCTTCCAAGTTTTCCCCATCTAATAGGATGCTGGCCATGGGTTTTTCATAAATTGCTTTGATTGTATTGAGGAATGTTCCTTCCATATGCAATTTGCTTAGAGTTTTCATCATGAAAGGGTGTTGTATTTTATCAAATGTTTTCTCTGCATCTATTGAGATAATCATATGGTTTTTCCTCTGCAGTTTGTTAATGTTGTGTATCACATTGATTGATTTACAAACGTTAAACCATCCCTGCATACCAGGGATAAATCCCACTTGGTCTGGGTGGATGATCTTTCTGATGTGTTGTTGCATTCTATTGGCCAGAATTTATTGAGGATTTTTGTGTCTATGTTCATCAGGGAAATTGGTCTGTAATTCTCTTTCTCTGTTATATCTTTTTCAGGTTTAGGAATTACAGTGATGCTGGCTTCATAGAAGGAATTTTGGAGGATTCTCTCCCTTTGAGTTGTTTTGAATAGCTTGAGAAGAATTGGAGTTAGTTCTTCTTTAAATGTCTGGTAGAATTCAGCAGTGAATCCATCCGGTCCTGGGCTTTTCTTTGTTGAGAGGGCCTTTATTATTGATTCAATTTCTGACTCAGTTATGGGTCTGTTTAGGTTTTCTATGTCTTCCTGGTTCAATTTAGGTTGGTTTTATGTGTCCAAGAATCTATTCATTTCTGACAGATTTCCCTGTTTGCTGGCATACAACTCTTTGTAGTAATTTCTGATGACTCTTTTTATTTCTGTGGTGTCTGTTGTTACATTCCTTTTTTCATTTCTGATTTTACTGATTTGGGTCTTTTCTCTTCTTTTTTTAGTTAGTTGGGCCAATGGTGTGTCAATTTTCTTTATTTATTTAAAAAAACCAGCTCTCCGTTTTGCTGATCTTTTGTAATTTTTTTATTCAATTCTGTTGATTTCTTCTCTAATTTTAATAATTTATCTTCTCTTGTTAGTTTTGGGTCTGGTTTGCCGCAGCTTTCTAGATCTTTGATATGCATTAATAGCTCATTTATTTGGTGCCTTTCCAATTTCTTGATGTAGGCACCTATTGCTATAAACTTTCCTCTTAACATTGCTTTTGCTACATCCCATAATTTTTGATATGTTGTGTTGTTATCCTCATTTACTTCCAGAAAGTTTTTTATTTCTCTTTTGATTTCCTCTATGACCCACTGTTCATTCAAGAGCATGTTGTTCAGTCTCCACATGTTTGCATATGCTCTAGGGATTCCTGAGTTGCTAATTTCCAGCTTCATTCCATTGTGGTCTGAGAAGCTGCATGGTATGATTCTAATTCTTTTGAATTTGCTGAGACTTGCTTTATGGTCTAGTATGTGGTCAATCCTAGAGTAGGTTCCATGTACTGCTGAGAAGAATGTGTATTCTTTAAGCATAGGATGAAAAGTTCTGTAGATATCTGTTGGATCCATTTGGTCTGTAGTGTCGATTAAATCTGCTGTTTCCTTGTTGATTTTCTGTCGGTTGATCTGTCTATTGCTGAAAGTAGAGTATTGAAGTCCCCAATACTATTGTATTGGAGTCTAAGTCTCCCTTTAAGTTCCTTAAAATATCTTTTAAATAACCCGGTTCCCTGTAATTAGGTGCATATACATTTATAATAGTTACATCTTCCTGTTGAATTGAACCCTTAATCATTATATAGTGCCCCTCTTTGTCTCTCTTAACAGTTTTATGTTAAAGTTCATTTTCTCTGATATTAAGATGGCTATGCCAGCTCTTTTTTGGTTTCTGTTGGCATGGAATATCTTTTTCCAACCTTTCACTTTCAGTCTGCATGCATCTTTATTGGAAAGATGTGTTTCTTGTAAGCAGCAAATAGATGGGTTTTGTTTTTTAATCCATTCAGCCAGTCTGTGTCTTTTAATTGGAGAGTTGAGGCCATTTACACTCAATGGGACTATTGATAAGTAGTGACTTTGCCCTGCCATTTTTCCAAAGATATTTCTAATATATGCTTTGAAATTCCTGTGATCTTTTACTGGGAGATTTTCTTCCTTTACCTTCTTTTGTATTGATGACCATGTTTCTGTGTTTCTGTGTGTAACACATCTTTAAGCATCTTTTGCAGGGTTGGACGAGTGGTGACAAATTCTTTCAATTTCTGTTTGCTATGAAAGGTCTTTATTTCACATTCATTCACAAATGAGAGCTTTGCAGATATAATATTCTGGGATGGTAGTTTTTTTCTCTTAGTACTTGAGCTATATCTCACCATTCCCTCCAAGCCTGTAAGGTTTCTGATGAGAAGTCTGCTGTGAGTCTGATTGGAGATCCTCTGAGAGTAATCTGACGTTTCTCTCTTGCACATTTTAGGATCTTTTCTTTATGTTTCACTGTGGTGAGTTTAATTACAATGTGTCGTGGTGAGGATCTCTTTTGGTCATGTTTATTAGAGGTTCTATGAGCTTCCTGTACCAGGATGTCTCTGTCCTTCTCCAAACTCGGGAAGTTCTCTGCTAGTATCTCACTAAAAAAACCTTCTAATCCTTTCTCTCTCTCCATGCCTTCAGGAACTCCTAGAACCCAAATGTTGGTTTTTTAAATAGTATCCTGTAGATTCCCAACAATATTTTTTAGATTTCTAATTTCCTCTTCTTTTCTTTGGTTTGACTGTATACTTTCCTGTTCTATGTCTTCTAAGTCCGATATTCTCTCTTCTGCTTCACTGACTCTGTTTTTAAGGCTCTCTAATGTGTTTGTCATTTGATCTATTGAGTTCTTCATTTCATTTTGATTTCTCTTCACTATCACACTTTCCTGTTATACTAGTTTCTGTATTTCATTTTGATTCCTCCTTAAAATTTCATTTTCACGAGAGAGATTTTTTATCCTGTCCAGTAAGGATTTCTGTAGCTCAAGCATTTGTTTTTGATAACTTCTAAATGTTCTTACCATAAATTTTTTGAATTCCGTATCTTGCATTTCTTCTACCTCATCATCTTCAAAATCTTGTATTGGAGTGTCATGTTCATTTGGGAGCATCATGATGTCTTCCTTGTTCTTGTTTCCTTGGTTTTTGCATTTATCATTTGGCATTGTGGAGGTATTCATTGGTTTCTTCTTTTTTTTCTGCTGTGGTGGCTTTTCTCATTATACTATGACTCTAGATTAAGTGGACTGTTTGCTTTTCATGAATCTCTAGGGGCTTGTGGTGGGTGTGGCCAGAGAGCTCTATTCAGTTCTTCAGGGTTAAGGGTGTGCCAAAGGTGACACACCCAGGTTTGGCAGGGAAAATCATCTCTGTCTCTCTTTTTTTTATTCAGAAGGGAAGTAATTCTGCTCAGCTGAGCTCTTTTCAATGGCAATCAGTGCCTGACCAGTGGGTATAATATTCATCTGCTCTGTCCCTTACACAAAAATCCACTCAACATGGATTAAAGATCTAAATCTTCAACCCAACACCATAAAAGTATTAGAGAACATCGGAGAAACCCTGCAAGATATTGGCACAGGCAAAGACTTCTTGGAAAAGACCCAAGAGGCATAGGCAGCCAAAGCCAAAATTAACAATAGGGATTACATCAAATTGAGAAGTTTCTGTACTGCAAAAGAAACAGTCAGGAAAGTGAAGAGGCAACCGACAGAATGGGAGAAATTATTTGCAAACTATGCAACTGATAAAGGGTTAATAACCAGAATCTACAAAGAGATCAAGAAAATCCACAACAGCAAAACACACAATCCACTTAAGAGATGGGCTAAGGACTTAAACAGACATTTTTCAAAAGAGGGCATCCAAATGGCCAACAGACACATGAAAAAATGTTCAGGATCACTCGCCATCAGGGAAATGCAAATCAAAACCACAATGAGGTTTCACCTCACCCTGGTTAGAATGATTCACATACAGAAATCTACCAACAACAGATGCTGGCGAGGATGCGGGGAAAAAGGGACGCTAACCGACTGTTGGTGAGAATGCAAACTGGTAAAGCCACTATGGAAGACAGTTTGGAGATACCTCAGATATCTTAATATAGCCCCACCATACAACCCAGCCATCCTTCTCCTCAGAATTTACCCAAGGAAAATTAAATTAGCAAATAAAAGAGCTGTCTGCACCTCAATGTTATTGCAGCTCAATTCACAATAGCTAAATCATGGAATCAACCTAAATGCCCATCAACAGTAGACTGGATAAAGAAATTATGGGATATGTACTCTATAGAATACTATACAGCAGTAAAAAAAAATGAAGTCCAGTCATTTGCAACAAAATGGGGGAATCTGGAAAATATCATGCTGAGTGAACTAAGCCAGTCCCAAAGGGACAAATATCAGATGTTCTCCCTGATTGGTGACAACTAACTGAGCATTTAAAAGGAAACCTGTTGAAGTGAAATGGACACTGTGAGAAACAATGACTTGATCAGCCCTTGTCCTGACTGTCAAGGAACAACTTACTATTTTATTCCTTTTAGCATTTTTTTGTTCAGCTTAATACCATTGATTGAACTCTTTAATTAACACACAATTATTCTTAGCTGTTTAAATTTAACTGAAAAGTGATCCCTGTTAAATATAAGAGTGGGAATAAGAGAGGTAGGAGATGTACAGTTCAGCACATGCTCACTTGGACTTACCTAACCTAATGGTGCAGCTAGAAAACTACCAGGGGATTCCAATTCAATTCCATCAAGGTGGCATGTACCAATGACATCTTACTTGTTAAAATGATCAGTTTAAGTTCATAATTGATCAAAAAGTTAGGATTAAGTATCAAATGGATCACATAAATAAGACCAGTGTCTGCAAATAATTGATATAATTAAAAAGGAGAGAATGATCCTACATGGGAAGCAGGATACACAGCAGACTCATAGAATGGCAAAAGCCCTAAACAGAACTCTGTCCTCAGAATCAGCCCTTAAGGCATTAGGATCTGGCTGAAGAGCCCATGAGCATTTTGCAGGCATGGAAAGCCAAGACATTGTGGCAAAAAAAAATGACCTAAATGAAAGATATTTGTGAGTGAGATCCCAACAGAAAGAATGGGCATCAAAGAAGGCAGTACCTTTCTCTGAAGGGAGGAGAGAACTTCCACTTTGAATATGGCCTTGTCCAAATAAGATCGGAGTTGGTGAACTCAAGAGGCTTCCATAGCCTTGGCAGCTCATGACAAGAGCCTCAGGTGATTACTGATGTCATAAATAAGAGTCAATTGTTAAATCAAAACAGGTCACTGTGCACCTGCTCCCCATGTAGGACCTCTACCCTTAATGTGTTGTGCTATGAAAAATTATGGTAAAACTACTACTCAAACAGTACTCTATACTTTGTTTGTCTTTGTGGATGCAGTCTGTTGAAATCTTTACTTAGTATATACTAAGTTGATCTTCTGTATATAAAGATAATTAAAAATGAATCTTGATGAAGAATGGGATGGGAGAGCGAATGGAAGATGGGATGGTTGCAGGTGGTGGGAGGGAGGTTATGGGGGGAAAAGCTGCTATAATTCAAAAGTTGTACTTTGAAAATTTTTATTTATTAAATAAAAGTTAAAAAGAAAAAAAAGATTACCCTACCCAGAAACTTATTACTGATCATACCATCTGAAGTAATAGAATTCTGTGGGGAGCAAACCGGACTGGACTGAGTTACTGGAATTAAGACTTATTCTATGCATCTGCTCTCCCACAATATGGCGCTGGGAGAGAAGTAAACAGCTTTTACACAGCTGCCTCCAGTTCAACCAATAAACTGTAGGACTTGCTCCTGATTGGAGAGCAGCGTACTCGGCTTGTGGGCAGCCGAGTTGGGATTGGCGGAGGAGGACTATAAAGGAGGAGAGAGACGGCATGCACCAGGAACATCTATGGGGAACATCTAAGGGAACCCGTGCAGCCCCCGAGAAAGCCGGCCGGCGGTGTGCCGCTCCCCCGCGGAAGTGGGGAATGCGGCCAGGGGGAACTGCCCTTCCACGGAGGTGGAAGGGATAGTAGCCAACCCGGGAAGAACCAGCAGCAAACCCGGGGAGGGCCGAGCAGACGAAAGAACAGCGCAGGGTCCTGTGTTGCTCCTCCACGAAGAGGGGGAGCGACATAATGGTGCCGTGACTCGGATAGGAAACCTAGGACGGATAGCAAACTTAGGAGGGAAGAAACGGGAAGAACTGGGAAATTACCGGAGAGAGAGACTAGCAAAGAGCCTAGGGGAAAGCCAGACGAGAAAGGTGCCGGAAGAAGCTATTGAAAGCCTAGGCATAGACTTGGATACGGACTGTGGGAAAGAAGTTAGGATTGAAAGCGAAAGTGAAAGCTTTCATAGACTCGGATGCGGACTATGGCGGGGAAGCTAGGAGATTGAAAGCGAAAGTGAAACCTGGAGGAGGCTTGGACTTGGATACGGACTGTGGGGAGAGGCCAGGAGAAATGAGGGAGGAGTATTGTTGGAGGAAAGCTTGGGGAAACATACCGGGTAGAGAAAAATGTTAGGGAAATTGAAGCCGCGGAGGGCAGGCCAAGGCGGACACGAAAGCCACTTTGGGGTTCTCAAGTTAGCCCGGGAATAGGGGGTGAAAAGTTGAAACCAGAAGCTGAAACGTAAGCCAGATTGGGGTCCGTCTGATTAGCCCGGGGAGCAAAGGACGGGAAGCCAAATCGTGGGGCGGAGACGTATGCTGGGTTGAATTCGCCAGGCTAGCCCGGGGAACTTAGATTGAATGCTAGTGGCGGACACGTAAGCTACGCTGTGTTACTCGCGGAAGCCGCCGCGTGCAGAGAGAGCACGGGGCGTGAATAGATAGGGAACGGGGCTGGCGCGAGGCCGTGGTGCAGACGCGAAGGCGTGGAGACCGCGGAGCGCGCGAAGCCAAGCCGCGCAAAGCCGGGAAGCTGCGCAGATGAAAGAGGCGCGGGCTGAAGCGGCTCAGCTGGGAAGCCGCCGAGAAGTAGCCTCGGGGCGGGCAGCGGGAAGCTGCGGGGATAAGAGAAACAGAAGTTTGGAAGTGGAGTGAGAGAAATGGGAATGTTGGCAGACAGAAGTAAAATGGGAGAAATAGGAATGCCCGGAGATAGAGAAATAGAAAGGCCTCCCTACAATACAACAATTAGAAGGCTTGGATTCGGTCTGCCCGATTAGTGAGGCGATGAGCACCTGGGCGGCTAGCAGCTTATGCGCCGCAGGTCACCGAAGACAGGCACGAATTAACATCAGTAAGGCCTCCCCACAAAAAGGCAATGAGAAGGCTTGGATTCGGTTTGCCTGATAGAGCTTGTAAGCCCCTGCAGGCAGAGCAGAGCATGCGCTGCAGGGCACCGAACACAGGCACGCATCAGCGCCTAAAAACCTCCTCACAACATGGCGAAGAGAGGACCCGGATTCAGTTTGCCTGATAGGACTTGTAAGAGCCTGTGGCAACTCTAGCAAGTAGAGCAGAGTGTGTGCCGCGGGACACCGAAGACAGGCGCGTATCAACGCCAAAAAATAAAAAGAAAGGGGGATCTGTGGGGAGCAAACCGGACTGGACTGAGTTACTGGAATTAAGACTTATTCTATGCATCTGCTCTCCCACAATATGGCGCTGGGAGAGAAGTAAACAGCTTTTACACAGCTGCCTCCAGTTCAACCAATAAACTGTAGGACTTGCTCCTGATTGGAGAGCAGCGTACTCGGCTTGTGGGCAGCCGAGTTGGGATTGGCGGAGGAGGACTATAAAGGAGGAGAGAGACGGCATGCACCAGGAACATCTATGGGGAACATCTAAGGGAACCCGTGCAGCCCCCGAGAAAGCCGGCCGGCGGTGTGCCGCTCCCCCGCGGAAGTGGGGAATGCGGCCAGGGGGAACTGCCCTTCCACGGAGGTGGAAGGGATAGTAGCCAACCCGGGAAGAACCAGCAGCAAACCCGGGGAGGGCCGAGCAGACGAAAGAACAGCGCAGGGTCCTGTGTTGCTCCTCCACGAAGAGGGGGAGCGACAGAATTCAGAGCAAGTTTGTATGCCTTTATATGGGTATTGATATTTACTAAACCTGAAGATACTTTAGATTTTGAGCAGTTGTCGCTCCCCCATTCGCGGAGGAACGACACAGGACCCTGCGCTGTTCTTTTGTCTGCTCAGCCCTTCTCGGGTTTGCTGCTGGTCCTTCCCGGGTTGGCTGCCGACCCCTCCACCTCCGTGGAGGGGCGGCTCCCCCTGCCACTTTCCCCACTTCCGTGGGGAAGTGGCACACCGCCAGCCGGCTCTCTCGGGGGCTGCTCAGATGTTATCCGGATGTTCCTGGTGCATGTTGTCTCTCTCCTCCTTTATAGTCCTCTTCCACCAATCCCAACTCTGCTACCCACATGCCGAGCACGCTGCTCTCCTCCAATCAGGAGCAGGATCAGCTCCTGAAGCTCATCAGTCAAATTGGCGAGAGGCAGCTGTGTAGAAGTTGTTTACTCCTCTCCCAGCACCATATTGTGGGAGAGCAGATGCATAGAATAAGTCTTAATTCCAGTAACTTAGTCTAGTCCGAGTTGCTCCCCACAAGCAGTAATTTGTCTATGAACACATTTGTTAGGATTTATATGTTTACTAATTCATGGAATTTCTAAACAGGTAATGTTAGTATTGATTTATTAAAATACTATGATTGAGGTTATGTTTTTATGAAAGAATTATGTACTATTATTTGTTATTGTAGTCTCTGTGTGATGCTAGCAATAAAAATGTCAAGAAAAAAGATACTTATAAAATACAAATTACAATTATTGTCCCCCAACTTCTTTAAAGTCATTCATTGTGAGAAATATCACACACCCAGGAAGGTAGCATAACCCCCCTCTTATCTGAATTTTCACTTTTCACAATTTCAGTTACCTGTGGTCAGTTATGTCTCCAAAACATTAATATTTGTCTTGACTCTTTCAAGAGAGCTCACCTTCTCATAATTTTCATTGTAGTATATTGTTACAATTATCCTATGCTATTATTACTGTAGTTAATCTCTTACTGTACATAATTTATAAAATAAATTTTATCCTAGGTGTTTTTGTATTTTTAGGAAACACATATTATGTATAGGTTGAGTGCTATGACTGGGAAGCTTCCACCAGAAGGAAACATGGCTAGGACTTGCACTGTGGCATTTCTAGTACTTGGCTTTTCCTTCTGGTATTCTAGTCCAGGATTCTGTGTCATCCTTACATCTTTTTATTGCCCCCAAACCTCGGGACAACATCTCTCAAGAGTTTTCTCTTCAAGTACATTACACTGAAAACAGAGACAGAACTCTGGCAACCACACTGATTTGGAGAGCAAATTGCTGCTACCTCTATCAAGGCTGTATCATTCATTTGGATTCTTTAATCCTCAGGATAAATTTCCCTAAAGGTTAAAATTTACAAATTTACCTTCCAGAGTTGAAAATTGTTACAGTCGCCTAAAGACAGAGAACATCATCCTCAAACAGAAGCCAATCCGCGTCTCTGAGAAAGTCAGTTGCAGCCTTCCCAGACAGGATGAGAATGAGAAGTAATATCTTGTCCCTACAGGGAAGCTAGGATAAGGAAGACAAAAACATCTGTAAAACACTCCTTTACAACTCCAGGGCATAAGCATGACAATAAACATTCGCAGAAGGATCAGAATTGATTGTCAGGTCTAATCCTGTGCCTTATTTCTATTCATTACCCATTTTCCAATAGGCTGATTCTTTCTTAGTCGTTTCTAATGAATGAATGAGCCAACATTAAGCCTGGATACCCGATCATTACTATAAGTATTTTCCAATTTCTTAAAATGTTTAGAAATTGAAATGCATTCTGTTAATGTTCCTTGCAAGTAAATATAGCCCATCTGGCAAGGAATTCCCCTCTTAGTCCCTTGATTGCTGCACTCATGTATAAAGTTCTACCTGGGAGTGAGAAAAAATTAGGGGAACTGTTTCTATGGCCTTTCATGCAGGGGGGGTTTCTGTTTCTGACAGACAAGTTATATGTTTTGGGACAGCACAGGTGAGGGGATCAGCAGCAGGTTAATCCTTTCCAACACCACCTGGCCAGTCATCCCACCCAATATACATTGGATTCTACTAGAGACTAAAGCAGCTCTTTGTCATGAGTTTCCAAAAATATGCCCTAAAGGGTAGAACTGAGAGATTGAGAACTGTGCTCCATTGTAGCTAATTCTCCCCTTTATATCAAACAATATATTTTAGATCTCACTGAGCCTTCAGAATGTGTCCTATGTAATCACTACTTTATTCTCCAACTTTTGCCATTTCTCTTATACTTACATCATCCCTCAATACATCATCATCTCTCTCAAGAACACAATTATTCTTATCCCATTCCTTCCTTGAATCTTGCAAACACCTCTGCATAAGGTAAAGCTGAATGTCAGTAGAGTCTCTACACCTTTACTGATTCTACAAAGGGAAAAGGAGAAGTTGTGTACTTGCTGTGTGTGTAAGTACTCAGGAGAATGCTAGAGAAAAATAAAAGGGGCCGGCACTGTGGTGTAGGAGGTAAAGCCACCACCTGCAGTGCCGGCATCCCATATGGGCATGGGTTCAAGTCCCAGCTGCTCCACTTTGGATCCAGCTCTGCTATGGCCTGGGAAAGCAGTAGAAGATGGCCCAAGTCCTTGGGCCCCTGCGACTGCTTGGGAGACCCAGAGGAAGCTCTTGGCTCCTGGCTTCAGATCAGCCCAGCTCTGCCCATTGCACCATTTCAGGAGTGAACCAGTGGATGGAAGACCCCTCTCTCTCTCTCTCTCTCTCTCTCTCTCGCTGCCTCTGCCTCTCTGTAACTCTGCCTTTCAAATAAATAAATAAATCTTTAAAAAAAAAAGAAAAAGAAGAGGAAGAAAAATGTACGACATATATATGGACAGAGTACACTTGAGTTCAAGCTGCTTCCACAAAGAATCAAAAACAAATATAGAGAGAGGCACCAAGATGGCAGAAAAGGGAGGGCACTTACTGCTTTAGTAGAGGGGAAGACAGTTAAAAAAAAAAAAAACACATGGAGGGGGGCCCGTGCCGTGGCTCACTTGGTTAATCCTCCACCTGCAGCGCCAGCATCCCATATGGGTGCCAGGTTCTAGTCCCAGTTGCTCCTCTTCCAGTCCAGCTCTCTGCTGTGGCCTGGGAGGGCAGTGGAGGATGGCCCAAGTGCTTGGGCCCCCGCACCCACATGGGAGACCAGAAAGAAGCACCTGGCTCCTGGCTTCAGATCGGCGCAGCACTGGCAAATGTGGCTACTTTGGGGGTGAACCAACAGAAGGAAGACCTTTCTCTCTGTCTCTCTTTCACTGTCTAATTCTCTCTGTCAAATAAATAAATAAAAAATAAACAAACATGGAGGGAATGCAATCTCAGGGAAGAGTTAGGGAGAAAACGGCAGAGGAAGGTCCATGCAAATTAGAGGAACACTGTGGATCTATGAGGAGGGTATGGATGTGCACAACTCAGGACCCCAGTAGCTGAGAGCCTCAGCACCAGCTTTGGATAATGAGGTGAGACCAGATCGCAGCAGCCCAAGCCACTGGTGATAAAGCTGTAGGAAGAGCCCAGAGTCCTATAACTAGTGAAAGCAGGCGGGCACCATTTTGGACATACATCACAGCTGTGCCAGCTTATGTCCCCACACCCAGTAACCAGCCCAGAGGAGACACCTGAGTTTAGCTGGGAGCCTTGACAGAGGGCTGGGTGCTCATGACTGTGGGAGCCTTGTGGGCTGGGACTTTGAAAACACTGTGGCTGTGTGTGAGGGAACAGGGTGTGGCTGGGTCTTTGGACAGTCACTGTGGGCGGTTCCATATGCTCCATATGCTGATTCCCTAGTGAGGGTCATTGCTGTGGGATCCCAGCTCACAAAGAGATCCTTTGTGTAGTTCTTATGGCAGCACAGATGAATATTGTACCCACTGGGGCTAGCTTCCAGGCATTGGTCTCCCCAGAGGAGAGGACATGAGTGTGAGCATACACCAACGGTGCTGAACAAACCCCTCCTCTGATTAAAAAAAAAAAAAAGAGAGGTGATTTATCACACCCAATTTGGGAATCACCTGGGAAACTCCCCTCACCCTGGAGCACTGAACAGAGCTACCTGTCCACACCCAGCACACACCTCAGGGTATTCACTGAAAGAGCAGACTCTCCACTATTCCACAAAGGCGTAGTCTGAAGAAAATAGCCATCACAGGAAAAAAAAATCATAAACGAACAAGTATCTCCACAAATGCCTAAAAATAAACACAGCAATTCAAGAAACAAGAATAGGGAAGACAACATGATGTTCCCAAAGGAACAAACAACACTTCAATAATAAAATGTGAAAATGAAGAAAGAGATTGAAGAAATGCCAGAAACGGAATTCACAAAATTGATTGTAGGATTACTTAGAAGTAATCAGAAGCAAATCCACAAACTAATGAAACCTGTACACGACATGAAAGAAAATTTTTCTCATGCAATTGAGATCTTAAAGAGAAATCAAAATAAAATATCAGAAATGAACAAAAAAAAAATGTGGTGGAAACCCTTAACAAAAAATCAGTGAGGCAGAAGAAAGTATATCCAAGTTAGAAGACAAAACTCTGGAAATTTTACAGTTAGAATAAAAAAGAAGAAGAACAAACTAGGAAACTAAAAAACAGTGTTGGAGATCTATGGGACACTATCAAGTGACCCAAAATACAGGTCTTAGGAGTTCCTGAAGGTGTGGAAAGAAAAAATGGATTAGAAGTCCTGTTTAGTGCAATAATTACAGAAAACTTTCCTAATTTAGATAAAGAAAAGAACGTCCAAGTACAGGAAGCACATAGAACTCCTAACAGACATGACCAGAAAAGATTCTTACCACAAACATTGTGGTCAAACTCTTCACAGTAAAGCATAAAGAAAAGATACTAAAATGTGCATGAGAGAAATGCCAGATTACTTTTAGGGGATCTTCAATTAGACTCACAGCTGAGTTCTCATCAGAAACCCTACAGGCTAGGAGGGAATGGTGAAATACATTCCAAGTCTTAAAAGAAAAAAAACTGTCAACCTAGAATACTCTACCCTACAAAGTTCTCCTTTATGAATAAAGGTGAAATAAAGACCTTCCATAACAAACAGAA